>NC_082666.1:109860823-109966524 GCF_025265405.1 Mesoplodon densirostris
TAGGTTGTCCATTTTATTGGCATAGAGTTGCTCATAGTAGTCTCTTAGGATCCTTTGTGTTTCTGTGGTGTCCGTTGTAAGTTCTTTTTCATTTTTGATTTTATTGATTTGGGCCCTCTCTCTTTTTTTCTTGATGAGTCTGGCTAAAGATTTATCAATTTTGTTTATCTTTTCAAAGAACCAGCTTTTAGTTTCATTGATTTTTTTGACTGTATTTCATTTAGTTCTGCTCTATTTTTTGGATTCCTCTCCTAAAGTAAAGAAAATATAAGCAAAAATAAACAAATGGGACCTAATTAAACTTAAAAGCTTTTGCACAGCAGAGGAAACCATCAACAAAATGAAAAGACAACCTATTGAATGGGAGAAAATATTTGAAAATGATATGACCAATATAGGATTCATATCCAACATGTATAAACAGCTTATAAAACTCAACATCAAAAACAAACAACCCAATTAAAAAATGGACAGAACTGAATTGACATTTTTCCAAAGAAGAAATGCAGATAGCCAATAGGCATATAAAAAGATGCCTAACATCAGTAATCATCAGGGAAATGCAAATATTGGGTGGGCCAAAAAGTGCCTTCAGTTATTAAGTAAAAATAAAAGACACATCTTTCATTTTCACCAAGAACTTTATTGAACAACATATTCACCCATTTGTTCCACTACCTTCTGCTATTTTTCAGGCAAATTCATGATTCCATCTTCCCATAACATTTTATCTTTTTGAGCAAAGAACTGTTCCAGGTGCCTTTTACAGTCTTCCGGGGAATTGAAATTTTTTCCATTAAGAGAATTTTGTAAAGACCAAAATAAACGGAAATCCAAAGGCGCAATGTCTGGTGAATAGGGCAGATGAATCACAACTTCCCAGTCAAGCTGTAACAGTTTTTGCCTGGTCATCAAAGAAACATGTGGTCTTGTGTTATCCTGGTGGAAGATTAATGCATTTTCTGTTGACTAATTCTGGATGCTTTTGTTGACTGCCACTTTCAGTTGGTCTAATTGGGAGCACTACTTGTTGGAATTAATCCTTTGGTTTTCTGGAAGGAGGAGCTCATAATAGAGGACTCCCTTCCAATCCCACCATATACACAACATCACCTTCTTTGGATGAAGACCAGCCTTTGGTGTGGCTGGTGGTGGTTCATTTCGCTTGTCCCACGATCTCTTCCATTCCACATTGTTGTACAGTATCCACTTTTTATCACCCATCACAATGTGTTTTGAAAATGCAACATTTTCATTACGTTTCAGTAGAGAATCGCAGGTGGAAATATGGTCAAGAAGATTTTTTGCACTTAACTTATATGGAACCCAAACATCAAAGCGAGTCACATAACCAAGTTGGTGCAAATGATTTTCAGTGCTTGATTTGGATATTTTGAGTATGTTGGCTATCTCCCACGTGGTATAATGTTGATTGTTCTCAATTACTGTTTCGATTTGATTGCTATCAACTTCAACTGATCTACCTGACCATGGAGCATCATCCAGCGAGAAATCTCCAGCACAAAACTTCGCAAACCACTTCTGTCATGTTCAATCAGTCACTGAACCTTCCCCATACACTGCACAAATCTTTTTGTGCATTTCAGTTGCGTTTTTACCTTTCTTGAAATAATAAAGCATAATATGCCAAAATGTTGCTTTTTTCTTCCATCTTCAATATTAAAATGGCTACACAAAAATTTACCAATTTTGATAAGTCTTTCTTTATATGCATGCTGATATGACAGCTGTCACATACAATCTAACAAAATTGTTTTGAAGAAAGTTAAAGACAACTAAGTGCTACTAGAGCCATCTTACAGAAAAAACTGAACGAACCTTTTGGCCCATCCAATAAAAACCACAGTGAGATATCACTTCACACCTGTCAGAATGGCTATCATCAAAAAGTCAACAAATAACAAATGTTGGTGAGGATGTGCAGAAAAGAGAACCCTTGTACACTGTTGTTGAGAAAGTAAATCGGTGTGGAAAACACAGTGGAGGTTTCTCAAAAAACAAATGGCAGAGATACCATGTGACCCAGCAATTCCACTCCTGGGTATATACCAAACAAACAAATAAACAAACAAACAAACACTAATTCAAAAAGATACATGCATCCCAATATTCAAAGCAGTGTTATTTACAATGCCAAGGTATGGAAGCAACCTAATTGTCCATCAACAGATAAATGGATGAAGAAGATGCAAGATATATATATATATATATATACACAATGTATATATATACAAATATATATATAATGGAATACTACTCAGCCATAAAAAAGAATGACATTTTGCCATTTCCAGCAACACGGATGGACTTGGAGGGCATTATGCTAAGTGAAATAAATCAGAAAGATAAATACTGTATGATATCGCTTATATGTATCATCTAAAAATACAGCAAACTAATTAACATAACACAAAACGAGCAGACCTACATATATAGAAAACAAACTAGTGGTTACCAGACATGAGGGGAAAGGGGAATATAGGGGTGGGGGAGTGGGAAGTACAAACTCTTGGGTGTAAGACAGGCTCAAGGATATATTGTACAACATGGGGAATATAGCCAATATTTTGTAATAACCGTAAATGGAAAGTAACCTTTAATATTGTATAAAAATTTTAAGTACTTTACAAAATAATTTTTAAATGAAAGAATAATATGAGAATTTTAAACAGTGGTGATACCATATGATCTGTAAGAAGAAAATAAATCTCCAAAGAAATAAAAATAAATACATTATGGCTGCAACTAGAGAAAACCCACGTGCAGCAACAAAGACCCGACATAGCCAAAAATAAATTAATAAATAAATAAATTTTAAAAAATAAAGAAATTTAATAAATAAATACATAAATACATAAGACTTTGGAAACTGAGACATTTACCTCTTAAGCAGTAGGTGATTAACATCACAGATTTATATTTGTTACTCTATAGATCCAATTGCAATCCTTGATTTTTCCATGAATAATAAGTTAGATTTTTATCTCTTTTATGGTGCTTACAACAATGCCCATGAAAAAGCTGTTTTCTAAAGATTTGAATTCATCTTGGATTATTCTTTTATCACAGTATTTTTCATGACAGAATTAATCGTTCTAAACATGTTTATTAACTTGTCAAGGGAATATTTATCATTTCCTTTGTTAGATGTAGCTGAATGATGTTTTCTACCTAACTAACAAGTATGCCTTAGTTTCTCCTTGTGAATGAGGAACGATAAATGCCTCTTTTGCCTCTGGCTCTTCCTCTGTAAACCGGACACAATATATATTGTTTCTAAATTTCGTATGAAATCAAACAAATGGGTTATTTGTAAATCAATATAATTTATGTAACATGGTTTTGCATGTTATCTGTCTCAGAATAAGCATCCAGTATAATATTGCTATTTCGTACAGTATAATTATAATTAGAAAACAGAAGTAAACTATATTCAACGCATAAAGGGGAAGCAAAAGTCATAGAGATCTTCTTATATCTCACAAATATTTTCATTTATTTATAGGCATATGCTTTAAAGTCTCAAGACATTTAGTAGATTTCATGTTTATTTATATAGTAAGAGAATTTTCATAAGGGTATAATTTAGCTTCCTTACTTAGAAAAATTCTGAGGAACTTATATAAGAGCCAATGTTTCAACCATTCCCTTTAATAATACTGTAACTAGCAAGCTAATGAGTATTCACTTATCTAAAATATCCTAAAGTTCAACTGGGCAGCTTCAAAATTTTTCATATGACTGTTGATTAAAACTTTTATCTGTACCTTGTATCCATTTCATTTTTTTTACTTTCCAAAAATATATTGTATAAAGGACTCATATCTAGGATATATAAAGAACTCTTAAAACTCAACAATGAGAAAACAAGCAACCTAACTTTATATATGTGTGTATACACACACACACACACACACACACACAAAATCTATAAGAACAAAAGAAAGAAAAATACATATACACATATTTTTACCAAAGAAGATATACAGATGGCAAATAAGCATATGAAAAGATGCTCAACATCATATGTCATTAGGGAGATACAAATAAAACCACAATGAGATATAACTACACACCTATTAGAAGAGCTAAAATCCGATAACTGACAATACCAAATGCTGTTGAAGTGCAACAAGACCATACATTCATTGCTAGTGAGAATATAAAATGATACAGTTATTTGGGAAGACAGTTTGACAGTTTCCTACAGAGCTAAGCACAGTTTTACAATAGGATCAGGCAATCATATTCCCCAGCTAATTGAAAACCTATATTCACACAAAGGCCTATACCCAAATGGTTATAGCAGCTTTTTTTATAAGTGTCCCAAACTGGAAATAATCATATCCTATTATCCTTCAACAGGTGAATGGATAAACAAACTTGGTATTCGAGATGATGGATACTTCAGGGGATAAAAGAGAAGAAACTATAGATTCACAGAACAACGTGGATGAATCCTAAATGCATGTTGCTAAGTCAAAGATGCCAAATTCAAAAGTCTACATATTGTATGATGCCGTTTATTCAACATTCTGGAAAAGACAAATTATAGGGATGGAAGACAAATCAGCATTTGTCAGAGGTTGGGAGTGAATGACTACAAAGGCCACTCACAGAGAATATTTTAGGTTGATGAAACTGTACTGTATGGTACTAGGCATAAGATACATGACTACGCATCTGTCAAAACACGTAGAATAGTACATCAAAGGGTGAACTTTAATGTATGCAATTTTTAATCAGAGTATCCTGGATGTAATGCATACTGTGACAAATAAATTTAACTGTATTCCCAATATATGATAAAACGGCACTGAAGGGGGTGGAGAAAAAGGAACTGACATAAGTGACTTTGGAAAATGATGTTCTGATTGGTAAATCTAAGACTAGGTGCAAAAATAACTGTACATAAACACAATTTTAGTTGGTAAGTTTGTTTCTCACAGGAATACAGTTTAAGAAATATGAAAACACATTTACACTAGTGTAGAACAAATAAGTAAATAAATGGTAAATAATTTGAGTCAGGTTTCTCACTGTTAGTAAAAGAAGTTACAAATAAGCAAGAGGCAAAAGCTAGAATGAACCATGTGATACTGGATTAGAGTCAGACATTAGTATGAACTCACGTTTAGTTTAATAGGTATAGAGATAGACACCTATAGAAAGGATTATAGATATGTGTATACATTGGTTAATATACATGCATATATTCCATAACTCTGTGGAGAGACTAGAAACAATGGCACCAAGTAGCAACAAACACATCTAGCATCCAGGCCTTAGTTTCTAAATATGGTCCTCCAAAATAACAAAAACCAGACATCCTTGGAGAAATGACTAATTCTCGGCCTGGGGAAATGAAAACACAAGATGAGCCTGGAGCATTATGTAGTGCCAGGAAATAAGGCAGCACTCAAAAATCAAAAGGATAGAGGCAGATCAAAGGGACACAAGAACTCAACTGAAGGAGCACCTGATGGCCTAAGCTGGAACAATTTGAGTCATAAAATTAATTAAACTTTAAAGTTATAGAGAAATATAAAATAAATATTCATGAGTCCATACTGATAGAAATAACTGAATACATAGATAAATGGGGGAAAAGGTACAAATCTTTCTTACAAAGAATTTCAAATAACATATGTAAATACTCTTCCCTCCAGGAGATGGGGCTTAAACTCCCTCTTAGGAGTACTGGCTGGATTCCAAAAAATAGATTATGGAAAGGGAACAATAGTAACTTCACAGTGAAGCAATCTGGCAGACCTCACCTTAACCAAGTGATCAAGGTTAACATCACCAGTAAGTCATTACTGACACAAGGTGATGAGAAAGACATTTCACCTCTATGGTAATCTTCCCCAAAACCCCAAAAACCCTGGTCTGTCTAATCATGAGAAAAACAGCAAACAAAGCCAAATTCAGGGCCATTCTACAAAAGCCTGGCCAGTACTTCTCAAAATTATAAAGGTCATGGGAAACAAGGAAAGGCTGGGAACCTGTCAGAGACCATAGAAGAGAGATTATAACTAAATTCAATGTGATATACTTGATTAGGTCCGAGAACAGAAAAAAGACATAATTGTAAAAAAAAAAAAAATCGATAAATCTGAATAAAGTCTGGAGTTTAGCTAAAAGTAATGCACCGCTGTCCTTTTAGTTTTAACATATGTACTACGTAAAATAGTAACATTAGAGTAAGATGCGTGAAGAGTATATGAGAACTCTCTGTACTATTTCTGCAACTGTTTGATGAATCTAATATTCTCAAAAAAAGGTTTAGTTTTTGTTTAAGTGCATAGTTGCATTGCATTATGATGAATCAACACAGAATAGCTATTAAGCATAGTAGAAACTGTAGCTCCTGTAAAATGCAGATTTGCAAAACCCCCTCTCTCCATATAAATTGTATCAGAATTTTCTAGAAATGGAGCCAAGAACCTGCATTTCCTATAGCTATAGGTGAATCTTATGCACACCAAAATCTGAGGATTCCATTTCTAGAGCCCTGTGCCTTTTATAGTCCCAAAAGACTTTTAAAGGCTTTAAAAACCAAAGTAGTAATGGTATTATCCAAGGTAACCAAATTTGCAGAAAGTCAAAATTCAGCATATGCAAGATAGTAAGGAAAGATAATATATATATAACTGGTGGGCACACAGGATAACAGGGTCTTGATAGTTTGGCAAGTGAATTCAAAGTATGGTAAGTATCCAAGTGGCAGCTGAAAGATTAAAAGTGGAAGCAACTTGCTTATTCAATCAACCCTTCCGGGGTTGAAGAAAAGTGATATTGCTATGGAGTGCAGAGAAATTACAACGGGCCTGTTCAATCAATAGGCAACAACTGCCTTAGTATGAAGTGATACTACTCCAAATATGAATAGTGCTGTACTGACAACCAAAACCAACACCACTAAGCTAATAAACAAATGCTCAAGCAAGTTGAAAGGCTCTGACTGGAGTGTTATATAATGAACAGATGAACAAGGGAATGAGAATAAACTATGAAAACCAACGTGATGAAACTCACTGGTTAAAGGAAGCCTAATTGGTCTCAAGTATGACATCCTATGTACCTCTGCCTACCCTCAGTTGCCTACCACATTTACTGTGGTAGAATTCATGCTGGCTCAGGGCACCATTTTTGAGCCCCAACAGATTCAAGTAGTCCACAACCTTGCTGCCTTCTCCTCCCACACAGCATATGCCAGCCCTCCTCTGATACCCAGTCACATTCCCTCTGAATGAACCCACTTCGGCATTCTTCTGCCTGCATCAGCTAGCCCTCACTCATGTTTACCATTTATGATGGTTAATTTTACATGTAAACTTAGTCTATGGTGCCTGGTTCTTTGGTCTAGAAGCTGCTGTGAAGGTGTATTTTAGATGTGATTAACTTGTAAATCAGTAGACTTTGAGAAAAGCAGATGATTCCTCCATAGTGTGCTGGACGTCATCCAATCAGTTAAAGGCCTTCAGAATGAAGACTGAAGTCCTCCCATGAATAAAGAACTATGCCTCCAGACTGCAATATAGAAATTCTGTCTGAGTTTCTAGCTTTTGGACTCAAGACTGCAACATGAACATTTACCTTAATTTCCAACCTGCTGACCTACCCTGCAGATTTCTGACTTGCCAAGCCCCACAATCACATAAACCAAAGCCAATAGACAATTCCTTAAAAGAAATCACCCCTCCCCACATATACACATTTGATCCTTGGACAACATGGGGGTTAGAGTGCAGTTAAAAACTGCATAATCCGGTTCTGCGTCTGCAGATTCAACCAACCACGAATCGTGTAGCACTGCAGTACTTACTGAAAAATATCCGTGTATAAGTGGACCCACACAGTTCAAACCCATATTGTCCAAGGGTCAACCGCAATAGGATAGTTTACCCTATTATATAAAATACAATAACCTATTATATATCCAATCCAATCCAATATAATATAAATATCCTATTAGGTCTGTTTCTCTGGAGAACCCTAACTAATACACTATTCTGATCATTTTTCTACCAGTAACACTGTAACCATCTTCTCTTATAATGAAATACACTGCAGCTATTTTACCATTGCTACACCCAATGATATCTTTTCTTAGTAAGGTATGATATTTAGATAAATTATAATCAATATATAGACTGAGAGATTCCCATTTTGTTCTTTGCACCAAATAGCATAGAATCAATATTCCATATCCTGGCTGAGTATCAGAATCACTTGTGGCACTTCTTAAAAGTACAGTTGATCCTTGAACCACACGGACTTGAACTGGGTGGGTTCACTTAATCTACAGTACTACTCAGTCTGGGGTTGACTGAATATGAAGATGTTCAACCATAGATACGGAAGGCCGATTGTAAAGTCATACCTGAATTTTCGACTGTGTGAGGGTCCACACCCTTAACCCCAAAGTTGTTCAAGGGTCAACTGTACATATGCCAGAGTTCAACCCCGAACTTGCTCAATCAGAATTTCCTCAACTGATTTTGATTCACAGCCAACGGCTGAAATCCCTGGGCATAAAATCATTTGACCACAGTATCTGCAACAGGATCTAGTCCAAGGTCACTTTTTTAAATAGAGAACTTGAGGTTAAGGGAGAATAAATTACTTATTCAAATTCCCAAAAAGGGTAAGAATGAACAGTATCAGGCTGCTATGTTTTTCATATTTCTATAAAGTACCTTTTATTTTCTTATATAGACATTTCCAGAAAAAAGATAACAAGTGGCATTCCAATCACTCAGTGCACACAGTTATGCATATCTTATCATCTGATCCACAGCTCCAGTTCACTAATATAGATAGATTATAATATTTAGAAAATAAAAAGAGGCAGCTCTATTTTATAAGGTAGTTCATGCCATGTACACATCAAACTATCTGGTATATAGTTAGAAGACCTTGTAAATAGCTAAAATCTTGGCTATTAATTGTGTTGTAATAAAACTTTGAGGACATGTAAATGGTACCATGTTATGTTTGATGATTTAATCAAAGAAGGGTGACCTCACTTTCCTAGTGATGGAACTTCGGTAGATGCATTCAAAGAGCTAACATAAATCTTAGCTTATTTTCTAGTAGCTAGCAAAAAACTTCCAAAATCACTTCATATTGTGGATATGAAAACACAAAATAATCAATAACCTCAGTTTTCCACTACCGCTGACTTCTAACACTCCATGGCTTCTAATACAACATTTGTATTTTTTAAAGAATTAAAAATTGACAGAGTATATACATACACAATCAGCTAAGATGCATGTTTCCACTAATGTCTACTTTACCTAACTAATGTCCAATATTGGAAGGGTAGGCAAAAATATTCAATATTATTATTATTTTTAAATTATACCACTCTAATCCTAATTATAAAATACAGAATACTATTTTATATTAATAATCATATCTCTTTATAATAATTTACTACATAAATATTCATGCTACAATCCACATTAAGGTACAAATTTTAGCGAACATTAACATTAGTGATCAAAGCCCAATATGTACGTACGAATCTGTGCACTCCATACATACATACACACAGAATGGTTTTCTAAGATGTCACTGAACATAGCGCAAAATGTGAATTGAGATGTTATTTTGTAGAGAGTTCTAATATTATATTATTACCTGTTTTCTCTTGTTCATTTGACCCAACAGCATTCTTTTGCAACAAGATAGTCTGAGGGATGCTCTATATCATCCAGTTATGAAACAGAGTTTTATAAACCCAAGTGTCCCATAGAGACATTTACTCCAATGAACTGGTATAATTCAAAATGTAATCTAACCAAACATGCTTCATAGTCTGGCTAGGAGAAGCAATACCATGGTTTATAGAATAGTGTCTCTGGAAAGAAAAGGAAGTGGACTCTTGGTTCTGTATAAAATCTTGTTAATCCTATTTCCATTTCCCCCTCCTACATTTGTAACAACTGAATAAACTGATTATGTTTTTTTATCTTGTAGCTGCAATCTCTGCAGACAGACTGATTAAAATACTTATATTGATGTGATCAATATAGTTACCAATCAATAACGCTCCAGGAATTGATTTTTATAATTTGAGGAATTCTGCACCTTGATTCATTTATATGCTATTGTCTTTTTTCTAAAAATTAGGGATTGTTAATGTGGAAAATAATAAAAAGGATTAAGGGGGAGGGGCCACGAAGGGAAAATTGCAGTTCTCTACAGCATAACTGAGGAATACATGTGATTAAGGAAAAAGTGATGATTTGGGGGGGGATAAAAGCGTGGATAATTGATAGAGAACTCGTGAAAGAGGGAAGCAATTGTAAATAGATTATTGTGGATGTGGAACTGACATTTCCAGTTATCATTACTGTTTTTTGTCCTTGACAGTTAAGATCTGAGGAATGTTAAGCAATGTTTCAATAGCTGCATGTATAAGAAAATAATATTCCCGCCACCAGAAGCTGCTCTAGTACAGCTTCCCCCTTCTACTCTAGGCCATGGACTCTACCACACAGACACTCAAAGGCAAGAGTGTTATCCCTTAAAATTGTCAGTAGTTCTCTTCCCCTCAACTCCCAGTTCCAACAGCCTCTTCCCTTTCTAATGGGCTGCCTTTAGCCTCACCTTCCTTCCCAGATCCAGCAGTTACTCCACAATAGATCTGCATTGCACGTCCTGTAAAGGAATGCAAGGTTTTGTCTTGGCGTTCAGTCTCTATTCCAAGAGATACACACACACACACACACACACACACACACACACACACACACACACACACATAATGTATAAATTCATATTACTGCCAATGGTTTCAAAGAATCACTTTTCTGGCAGAAGAAAATCAAGGGATTACATTACTAATGGAGCATTGAGTCATACAGCTGACAGTATTTGGCAGATTATTAATGAGCCTTTAATCCTGGGTTGTCATGTATGAAATCAGAACTTAAGAGCACCATCTACATTAGCAAAAGCAGGTTGATAATCTTTCTATTTAAAGAATGTATGCCAATCTTTTAATTCACTTTATAATAAATGAGATTTAAAATCATTTGGGCAGAAAGTTACTAAATATCAGATATTTCCTAGAAATTTGAAACTTTAAATAGGTTTAACTGACCTTAACTACTCAGATATATTTGGAAAATGGCAAAAGACTTCAAGAAAATAAGTCAAAAGGACATTGTTTATTTTTCATGTATGAACTGAAATATAAAAAACTCAGAGGAAAAGTAATAAATGTGAATAATACACAGGAAACACTTTACAAAACATTTACTTTGGAAACCGTGCTTTTTGCTGAGTTTAACAGTGGTTGGTTGAGGTATCATATTTTTATAAAAAAGGAAATCATTGAGAATATGGTATAAAAGTTCAGAAAATTAGGGCTTCCCTCGTGGCGCAGTGGTTGAGAGTCCGCCTGCTGTTGCGGGGGACACAGGTTCGTGCCCCAGTCCGGGAGGATCCTGCATGCCGCAGAGCGGTTGGGCCCGTGAGCCATGGCCGCTGAGCCTGTGCATCCGGAGCCTCTGCTCCGCAGCGGGAGAGGCCACCACAGTGAGAGGCCCGCGTCCCACACACACACAAAAAAAACATTTAGAAAATTAAAATGTGAGAGCACATTACTCATGTCAAATTATGAAGAATAATGACTACATTAAATACAAGCTTATTAACACACTGGGTTAATAGTATAGTAAGGTATGGAATCATAAGGAACATTTTATAAGGATTTCGCATTTTTTTCCTAACTTGTTTGGAAAAACTTACACTTGATTTTAGTGAAACAAAGTATCTACACCTTCAACCAAGACATTCTGGATTTGTAGGCTGACTAACACCATTCCACCAAAATTATTTTCCCTAAACCTAGTTGCTATGTAGGAAAAGGTTTGAGAACGTCTGTAGCAATTTCTGTATCTGTGCCAATAGTAGTAAAGATTTCAAACAAAATATTATTGAATATATATGAATATTTCAATATATATATACATATTCTATTATCAACTCATTAGCATCTAATTTTACATTCATCACATATACATTCTGTCAGTGAACATAATGAACTGAAACCGACTCTAGGGCACATGAGATTAAAGTCAACGCCTGTTGCAATCATTCAGCATTTAGCACAAAGCTGGAATATATTAGGTCCTAAATAGTTACTGACTAGATATATGGTGTGTCCATGCCATTCTAACTCAGTGTTCTCTACCTGCATTGGTGAATTCCATGGATCTGTTCTTGTGTTTACATCCAAATGAAAAATTACTGGAAGCATTTTCAGAATTATCTGGATCTGTCTATAGCTCAATGTAGCAGCACAAACTCACTGTCCATGCCTGCGTGTGTGTTTTGAATCACACAGTGTGACTGCTGCTAGGCTGGCATGTTCTAGTGTAAAAAGGACAACTGTCGCATGTCCACCCTTATAGTCACATTTTACCAGCTGCAAACACTAAAATTTCCTTTTCAAGTGATGACTGGGAGGTGAAAAATAGTTTAATAGAATGAAACTCAAAGGGAAGAGTGTTATCCCTTAAAATTCTGTCAGTAGTTCTCTTCCCCCTCAATTCCCAGTTTGTACAGCCTCTTCAGTTATTGAAGTTACTGAGGCTTTTAATGGGATTTCATGAAATCAACAAACTGCATCAGAATTACTTTTCACAAACTAATAAAAAAGAACATGGACAAACAATATTTGAATGATGACTTCCACTACCTGAAAGCAAAAGTACATTATGAATCATCATATGAGCTAAAGTACGTCATGTCTTCAGTACAGAAGGGTGGTAGAGCGCTAAGATCTTTCAAGGGTGTCGGGACACAGACACGGCGCACTCGACAGGAAACCTGCATCTCGTCAACTAGTGTGTTCTCAGTGACAAGGGACTGTGTTTAAGACAAAAAGCATAATCGGATGCATAATTGGAACTTCTTAATTTTAATAGTTTTATAGTTGTATTTGCATATATTTACAAATTGTCTGGTTTACAGTTATAAAAGCATACCAATTTCTATGCCTGGTTTTATGTTTATGCATATTGAAGTAAAATTATAATAGTAATTTATCACCATTGGGTGTCTTTGATTTTTTTTCCTTCTAAAAGAAATAGAGTTTAAATATATATTCAACATCTACATCCACTCATTTTTTTAATTTGGAGAAATAATGAGACTAAAGCTTTTAATAGGCCACTCAATATTTTAATTTATATTTTTGAGCCCCTACTATGTGAAATTTAGCATCACAAGTTGAACAGTCTTTGTTCTAATGGAGCTCATGGTCCAGCCAAACTTCCCAAACTACCTAGAGAGGAATCCAATTCAGAGTGTCACTCTCTGCTATTTATAAGCTCTGTGTTTGATCATGTTACATACTTTAATTCACAATTTCTTTATCTGTAAAATATGGGTAATAATAATCAAATCTAATCCAGTATCTGTAATAATGAGGTAATGCAGAGTGAACAGCCCAGAGATATATAATATTGATGTATCACTTTTCACTACCTCTCATTAAATGATTTATTTATACATATGTATACACACACACACACACACAACACAGAGAGTGAGATAAGCCACCACCTGCTGCTACTTATGGTCTACTTCCTTAAGATTATACCATTGATCCTACTTCATCTATTAATTTTCAAAGAAGGAATTATATGTAACATTTACTAGCACTTAGTTACAAAAGAAATACAAATATGAAGAGCTTATAGAACAAGTTTTTATGTTAGTACCTATAAAATACCTGTCATATAATAGGTGCTCAATAGAAATATGCTGAATGAATGAATGAGAGCTAATCATTGACATGGAGTCAGAACTTATTGTCTAATATCAGTTGTGTAACTATTAGTTCTTTAACATTTGTAAATTAATGAAGGGAACTGAAAGTCAAAACAGTTTTTGCAGATTATAGCATGAGAATTTTTATTTGTTGACTCTGCATTTATCATGAATAATACTGTGATAGCTAATTTTTATATGTCAACTTCAAAGGGGGTACCCAGATATTTAGTCAAATATTATCGTTTGTTCCTGAAAGGGTGTTTTTCCATGAGGTTAACATTTGAAATAGTAGACTAAGTAAAGCAGATTGCTTTCCTTAAAGTCGATGAGCCTCATCCAATCATTTGAAGTCCTGAATAAAATTAAAATGCTGACCTTCCTCTGAGTAAGCAGGAACTCCTCTTGCCTGACTGCCTTGGAGCAGGGACATTGTTTTTTCCTGCCTTCAACTTGAATTTCCTGGGTCTTGAGCCTCCTGGTCTTTGGACTGGACCTACACCATGGACTCTCCTGGTCTCAAGTACGGCAACTGCAGATTTTGAGACTTGTCAGCCTCCATAATCACGTGAGCTAATTCCTTATTTTATATAATATACAAATATATCTTCTATTGGTTCTGTTTTTCTGGAGAATCCTAACATAATACCAACACTGACCACAAACATTTCAAAGAAACCTTCATCTTATAGTCCTATATTGATATTTTAAAAGACATTATCTTAGCACAGACCAAATTATAAACTATAAAATTTGATTATCAAATTTTTTTTTAATTTCGGGGGCTTCCCTGGTGGCACAGTGCTTAAGAAACCACCTGCCAATGCAGGGAACATCCGTTCGAGCCCTGGTCCAGGAAGATCCCACATGACACGGAGCAACTAAGCCCATGTGCCACAACTACTGAGCCGGCATGCCACAACTACTGAAGCCCAAGCACCTAGAGCCCGTGCTCCGTAACAAGAGAGGCCATCACAACGAGACGCCCATGCACTGCAACAAAGAGTAGCCCCCACTCGTTGCAACTAGAGAAAGCCCACATCCAACAAAGACCCAATGCAGCCAAAAATTAAAAAATAAAATAAATACATTTAAAAAATAAAATTTTAAATTTTTCTAAAAACATGATCTGCTCTGAAGGTTTTTCATTGTGTTTGTATTTAGCTTTACATTCCTCATTAAAGAAAAACTGGATGCAATGTTTTTGTTTAGATATATGTATATTTCCTTCATGGAAATTTGAGGTTCCAGTTCATGCTAGTTTATTGATTTCCCTTAAAAAAGTTAGATTTTAAACCTTAGGTTTCTCTTAGTTATAACATGTATTTTAACATTATCTTCTGACCTAGGGAGTAATGATGAGGGATAAAAAATCTGAGAAACACCATTATCACCCCTTAGTACACACAGAACCTGTGCTCCGCAACGGGAGAGGCCACAACAATGAGAGGCCCGTGTACTGCAAAAAAATAAAATAAAATAAAAAATAAAAATCTAACTTTCTCTTTTGAAAATCAAAGAGTAATTCCCATAGTCCTACAATAATGGGATAATTAGTTCTGAAACCTGTCAAGTTTCATGTTTCATATGAAAAGAAAATCACATTAAATAATTTTTAAATTTAAATAATTAAATTTAAATTTTTTTAAAATTAAACATGGACTTTGTAGCACAAAGACAAGGTCCCCCCAAATGGTGTTGCTTTATTTACTAGAAGTGTTCAGCTCTGCATTGAAGTTGAAATAAAATAAATATATTATTTCTGAGGTGCAAAAATTTCTTATGAAAATCAATTTTTCTTTTCTGTCCATACAAACAAAAGTATGGAATGACATTAGAGGTCAGGTTTATTTGGTAATAGAATGTAGCTTCTTGATATTTTTGATTTTAGGAAAGGAGAATATCAACATCGAAACGTTTTTCAACTTTACTTTTATTTAAAATGAGGCCATATTTTCCTCTTATAAAAAGAGAGTTCAACTAGAACTGTCAATTTTCTCATCTTAAACAAGATCCCTGAATCAGCTCACTGTATTCATTCAGAACTCAATTTCCTTATCTTATGATCACTAAGGTTCTCCCTAAATCTAATATACTAAGGTTCTGAGGAAAGGAAAATATATTACTAACGACAAGTTCTGATTTTTATTTCTTAGAGTTCAAATGTCCACCATTCACCTTGGTCTAAGTTTAAGGAACCATTCAAGGGGATACAATGCAGATGAGAGGAGAAAACAGAACCCTCACACAAGCTGTGCAGTGTTGCAGTCAGGCTTCCATTTGAAAAATAATCTTCTCTATAGCTTTAAAGTGATAACTTTGTACCTGCAATGCTTCTTGTTTCAAACGGATTTTCTCTGGCTCCTCCTGAACACGTTCTGAGGAATCATCGACCTCTTCGATGTCTGAGGAGGAAGGACGCTCTACTGTCACAGTCACAGGAAATTCTGATGCACCTGAGTGTCTGAGGAAGAAGATAAGAAATCACAGAGTTGTTACACTGAAGTGCAAAGAAAGAAGACAAGATTGTAAAATAGATAACACAAGCCAGATCCAAATATGCAAATATTAGAGGGCATTTAACAAAAGTGATCTGAGGTATCATTATTTATAAATGTCTCTCACTGCTCCTTAGACTAAAACAGGCAATGACTAAGTAAAATTACAGGAACTTATTTTTGCTATGTTACTGTACAGACCTCTGTTGTACATGGTTAGGATTAGTAATGGGAATTTCCCATATTAATTTATTAAGTTGCACTGCTGGTGGGAATGTGAATTGGTACAGCCACTATGGAGAACAGTATGGAGGTTCCTTAAAAAACTAAAAATATAACTACCATATGACCCAGCAATCCCACTACTAGGCATATACCCTGAGAAAACCATTATTCAAAAAGATACATGTACCAAAATGTTCATTGCAGCACTATTCACAATAGCCCGGAGATGGAAACAACCTAAGTGTCCATCATCGGATGAATGGATAAAGAAGATGTGGCACATATATACAATAGAATATTACTCAGCCATAAAAAGGAACGAAACTGAGCTCTTTGTAATGAGGTGGATAGACCTAGAGTCTGTCATACAGAGTGAAGTAAGTCAGAAAGAGAAAGACAAATACCGTATGCTAACACATATATATGGAATTTAAGAAAAAAAATGTCATGAAGAACCTAGGGGTAAAACAGGAATAAAGACACAGACCTACTAGAGAATGGAGTTGAGGATATGGGGAGGGGGAAGGGTAAGCTGTGACACAGCGAAAGAGAGGCATGGACATATATACACTACCAAACGTAACGTAGATAGTGGGAAGCAGCCACATAGCATAGGGAGATCAGCTCGGTGCTTTGTGACCGCCTGGAGAGGTGGGATAGGGAGGGTGGGAGGGAGGGAGACGCAAGAGGGAAGGGATGGGGGAACAGATGTATATGTATGACTGATTCACTTTGTTATAAAGCAGAAACTAATCAAAAAAATAAATTAAATTAAATTAAATTAAATAATAAAAAAAGGCAAAAAAAAAACAGTCTGGAAGAAAATGTAGTTTTTCAGAGGAAAGTACATCAGTAAAGGGACTGATGAATAATCAGAAAGTCAACATATCTAAGCTGTGAATAATAGACATTAGAATTTTAAAAAATAAATCACATACACATACACAACTGAAACTGACCCATCAAAAATTTCATCTTCTCACCACCCTTAAGCCAAAACTAGGGCAACAGTAATACAATTCTCCCATCAAGCTTTACTGCCACTGCAATGTTGTTCAATAGGACATTTCCAAACATTTAAAAACTGACCTGGCCACAACCCCATAAAAGTCTACAGATCATAAAGAAGTGTGCTGGGATTATATAACCACACAGAAAACAATTCACTAGGACATCATTTTGACAACAAGCAGCAAACCCTGCAGCATAGGAAAACCCTAACAGGAGAACAAGGTGCACACCCCTCTCTCTGGGAATGCAAGGCCAGGACTGACACCCAAGATGCTCTTCTCTCAACCTCAGCAGTGGTGCCATTCACAGAGCAACTATGCAGTCTCCCAAGACCACTGGGAAGGAGAATCTGATACTGACAGTATTAGCTTGCCGTGAGGCCATAGGCGAGGGAATGTGTGTGGCCTTGGTGAGAGAGCAGAGGTTTGGGAGATGTTGCTTTATATTGGCTTTCAGATCAGGAATTTGTACATATAGCCTGCAAACAACGTTTCTTGAAAACATGTGAACATTCTTGAGTATGACAGCTCCATGTGAGGGGTCAGAAATGGCAGTCAAGTTCGTTTCACTGGGTAACAGCTGATTTGCGGACTGGAAAACAGGCTTCCTTGTTTACAGACGTAACCACAAGGCTGCCAGTTGTGCACCAAATCCACACAACTACACAGTTGCATTGGGAGAGCGACCAAACATGTTTTACATGGATTTATTTCAGAGAGGGAAATGCTTCATGTAAGGTTCTGTCCGTTTAAAGAGCAAGAAGAATGACCATCCACCTTTCCCAATTCAAGCCCTATATATCATAAATGTGATAGCTACACACCAGCAACTGATTACATACATCACAAGCTTTGATAATGGAAAGCCCCTAAAAAGATATCAACAAAACGAAGTTAGATCTTCATGTAAATACATCACCAGTTAAACCCAGTTAATACAACTATTTAGTATTATGTACAGTATCCATTCAGAATTGTGTATAAAAATAAATAACCTCAAAAGAAGGACCTGGAAGGCTCTGCTATGGAGAAAACTGAACAGCATTAAGCCGACTGGCTTGGTAATAACTCTCTGAATGGCTGAGAGCCCCCTTCAGTTCCTATGTTCAGGATGGTTGAGATTTCAGTCTCACTTCTTTAAATGGTGATATTAATTGTTCTCTAATTTACTACTCTGTGTAACGAGGATGGACCTGAGATTAAGTGTCTCAGGAAGAAGATAGGAAACCACAGAGTTGTTAAACTCAAGTGCAAACATTGGGGATTCAACACTATAGTTTAGGCAACAGCAATTCACATCACCATTTGGTCATATTCTTTCTACAAAACAAAAGCTGCACTCACATGTATGAAAAGACAAAAATTCACTGCCATCTGTATCAATATGTTAATGTGCTTCAATCACATATGTTTTCATGAAAGTTTAAACATCAAATCACCTTTAAGATCTTGACCATGTGATCTGTTCCCTGCCATGTCAGATTATACCCTGTGAAGTTTACTGTCTTAACAGTGATAGAGTTCTTTATACCTTGACAAGTAACTAAAAGGAAAACACACACACACACACACACACACACACAATAAGATGAAGAGCCTATACATTTGTCAATCTTGACTTATTTGCTTTTCTTGAGTCAATTGGAGGTTTATAGCCACATTCTTAAAATCATTAACTACAATCTTCCCAAACAGGTAATTGATGAACTGATGCATCCTAAAACTCCTCAGTAACAAAGTGTTATTCCAGTTTACAGCAACAGTTTAATTCTATTTAGGTACTAAAACTGAATACACTGAATACTGCAAACTTTATTCCCAACCACTCAGTAAAGTACTACATACTTTTGAGACAAAGGAAAAAAAAAAGAAAAACCTAAAAAGCATAAGACTCCTCCAATTTTCATTTCCAATGATACATGCCAATCTTGAGGATCAATCAGCGATTTAAATGTCAACTATAAACCCAGTATTTTATTAGCTGCTATGCAGTATACTAGAGCAATAGAAGAGAGAGGACCTCAAACTCTCTGTTCCCTCAGATTGAAAGGCAGGCTTCCTGACCCCTCCAGACCACTACTGGACACCGGGAAGGCACACTAATCTTTCAGGACCCTAATCAAGAGTCACCTGCTTTGTGATTACTTCCATGACACACCCTCACCAACACCACTGAGTTTGCTGCTCCTATGGGACGTTACATATATTTCTTATTTTAACACATACCACAGTGCATCATAATTATGATTGTACACAGATGTTCTAACAATTGAAAGAGAATGATGACTTTTTTGCTCTTCATCTTGCTATTTCCCTTCCCATAATATTTCTTGAAGAGAAACCATAGAAATATAAACAAACAGAGAAAACAGAAAATATACAAAACATGTAGTTTGTGGCTTAACACAAACTTAAGTAAGATTAATTCTGACAGTATCCAGCATGACAAACTTCCATGGTACAAATGAGAATGGACCAAGGTTTGAGCAGGTACAGGAGACAATCAAGGCCTGAACACTACCAACAAAAGGTAGACAGGAAAAGGTAGACAGACACGGTGTGTAGGAAATCACGAGACCAGTCTGATGGGAAGAGACTTAAACAAGACTGAAACCCACTTTCTAAACCTCCATCCCCAACTGGACAATTCACAAGACACAGGTGCACCAAAGAAGCCAATTATTCAATCCCTTTAATGGGGAGGAACAGTTTAAACTTTTACTGGTTTAGTTAGCCCCAAAGGCAACTATCAAATGTTGGCAGGACACAATGAAGGCTCACGTTTGTTAACATAGTTAAGTCTCTCTCTCACACAACTAGCCCACTTAGCTCCATGTTCCTTAGCGCACCCGACGCACTTACACAGCATTTATGAGCTTTACACAACTGAAAGGTCACATCTTTATTTCTTATCGCAGGAACACGACTTCCGTAAACTCTTTTTCTGTCACAACCTAAAGCAAAATTATTGTAAAATGAGTGATTAAAACCAAACATTTTATCATCATTAAAAAGTATCTAAATAAAAACAAAAGCATCTGCTCTGGGCTATGGATTAGAAACGACTCCTGCCCTTAAAGCCTTCATTAAGGAGGAAGATGTATAAACTCAAAATTTCAATCACATGAGATAAATAAACGTAACCTTTATGCACAGAGGTTCCTATGGAGGCAAAAAGTTATATCTAAGTGACAGCTTCATGATAACCCTGAAGTACAGTCTGGAAAGATGAGGCTATGCAGAGTTGGAGTAGGAGGTGCATTAGCTGCAGAGGGAACATGTGTGAAAAGATACTCAAGCCTGACTCCTGCTGGGCACTGTAAATGCTGCAGGTGGGGATGACTAAAGGCCAGGGGTCCAAGTGTGAGAAGAGACAGAAATGAAAATAGAGATGTTGGTCCAAGCAAGCCTGGGAGAGAGCATGGCTTGTATCCCACAGGTGGTGAGACCTGGGGCTACCACTAGCTGAGTAAGGATGCCTCTGCTGATTAGAAAAAGGCGCCCCACTGCTGAAGGACCGACTAGATAAAGGGAGTGATCACAAAAAGCTCCCCTTCCTCAGGGCAAAGAGCCCTATAAGGCTTGTCCGAGCGCAGTTCATACTACACACCTCCGTGCAGAGCACACGCTGGGCGGCTACTATGCACTAACTCTGTGTGGGCAAGCCATTAGCAGCATTATTTTAACACATCTTTTTCTGTTAGAAGATCACTTACCCCGAGTAGGCAGATGAACTTAGAGGAACTGAACCCAGGGGCCGTGAAACCACCCAGGAGTTTCTGCCATAGTCTGGGCAAAATGTAATATGGATGAAGAAGCAAATTTAGGAGGAGGCCAAAATTTACAAGATAGACCCACTGGATACAAGACATAAAGAAAGTTCAGTGAAGGAACTCTGAAGAGAATGGGCTCCACAATAAATTTTTCTTACATTCAATGTCAAATATCAGGCAAAATTAAGTACAGTGGCCTTTAAGGTCCCTTCCAGCTCTAATTTCTTTTGATTTCTAACTTATTACTCTGGTTAAGTAAAGTCCCTTCAGAGGTACAGAACAGTTCTTATACCTAAATGGGACGCAAAGAATAATCTGACTTCTCTTCACCAGGGGATGAGTTGAACTATCCTTGCAGAAGAGATAACAGATGGTGTGAACCCCAGATCCTAGAAAAGGGCCAGGCACACGATAAGTATTCAGCTTTTCAAAATCAAATGAACAATCATTTCCTGTCCTAGATCTTTACACCCTTCCTCTGCTGGCTACTTTCTCACAGCTTATAAACATCCTCAAATATACCCACTTAAAAATCTCTCAGACCTATGATTCTTTGGATCTTCTTGTGGATAACCTAAGTCTCTACCATGCCTTCAAACACCTGTCCTCCCAAAAAGCCCAGACCTGTACCTTGGGCCCAGACCCGTCTACCAGGGCCCTCTAAAGCAGTGAAGATGAAGTAAGATCCTCTCGCCACCCCCAATCCCTTCCTACTGTGCTCTGTATCTCTCAAAAAGATGCAGCTGTAAACTGTCACCCACGCTTGCTGCCCTCCCTTTTCTAACTGGTCACCAGGCCTTACCCATTCTCTCTCAGATCTGCAAAACCCAGTCCCACCTTTCATAACTTCAGTGGGACCCTCAGATTACAATTCACCCTGCACCAAATCAACTGCCTCCCACATGGAGGTCCGAGTGAGCCTCTAAACCACAAGTTCATCTCACTGTTCTTTGGTGTTTCCCACAGCCTTCAGGATAAACATGCAAACTTCTGACAGGACAAACAAGGCCCCCTTCTCTTGGGCCCCACTAAGTTTCTAGTATCAACTCTCATTTCTTTCCCAAACCCTGATGTCCAGTCCTGTACATTAGTTTTGCCGTATTTTCTTATATTTCTCAAACTTCAACACACACTGCTCTCTCCTGCCACCCCAGGAGCTTCTACATATCCTTAGAAAGGATGGCACCTCCTCCAAATATCCTACCCTGAACTTTCCCTTCCAAGATTCTGTGCTCTGCAAAGGGGAAAGATCGGGGGAAGGGATACATTAGGAGTTTGGGATTAACATAGACACACGACTCTGTATAAAACAGATAATCCACAAGGACCTACTGCACAGCACAGGGAACTCTACTCCATAGCCTGGAACAAACTGTACGGGAAAAGAATCTGAAAAGGAATGGATATATGAACAACTAAACCACTTTGCTGTACACCTGAAACTAACACAACATTGTACATCAACTAACCTCCAATATAAAATAATAATTAAATTTTAAAAAAAAGATTCTGTGTTCTGTAGCACCAGAACTCACTTCTTCCAGAGCACTGACTACTGTGCTTGTGTCTACCTGCCGCCCAGTAGAAGGGGAGATTACCTAGGGCGGAAGCATCATCTCCAGCAGCCCTTGGTTCTGACAACTCATTCAAGTGCCAGGCTACTTGACACACATAACCTGCTTAATTAATTCTAAGAACCCACAGAAAGAGTGGTTATTAATGTCATTTTACAAGTGTGGGGATTGTAGTGCAAAAGAAACCTGCCCAGGCCACAGAGAGCATAAGCCCTGGAATTCAAACCCTAGGCTGCCTTCACACCAGTGCTCTTTCCACTATATGATACGACTACTGAAAAACAGATTTTTTTTTTCCCAAGCCCTGTTTTAATGGAAAGGAAATGAAGCTGGGATATATCCATTTCCTAATCGCTTTGGTGTGTACCAGGCAAAGTCATTCAACAGACCAGGTAACATCTGTGCAACAATTAACGATGCTCTAAACTGTGCTAAGTGTTCTACTTTGTAGAGTCTAGAAGCATTAACACAGTGCATCCTTGTAACTGCCACAGAGACTGGGTCCTGTTAAGCCCACGCTACAGATGAGAACACTGAGACCTTGAAGCCTTAAGGCACTCGGCTGGGGTCACCGAGCTGGCAGGAGTCCTAGGCCGCACGCCCCGTCTAGTGCACACACACCCGGTCACTGGGCACTGGTTCTAGTGCCCACCCTCCACCTTGCACCATTTAAAACCCCGCTTCTCAGCGCCCACACGAGGGGCCCTGGAAGCGGGAAGTACAAACCTGTCTCGACAAGCCATGGCTGGAAGAAGCTCTGGATACAGATCGGGGCAGCGGGTGCTCAGGAGCGGCGCCCAGTGCACCCCGCGGAGGCGGTCGGCCTTAAGTCCAGCAGGCCCTCCTGTAGGGAAGCGTGCACGGAGGGCAGAGGCACCGAGTCCTGCAGCGCGCACAGGTCCTCAGAGCACGGAAAGATATCGGCCACACTGTCCCGGCGCAGCTTCACCAAGTGATCATGGCCCGAGCGCGGCCTCGGGGATGCTGGCTGCAGACACGATGCCCACACCCGCCTGGGGGCCCCGGCTCGCCTCCCGGCCCCTCGGGCGCCCACCGCCCGGCGGTTGCGGCCCCGCAGCATGCGCAGGACCGGCGTTGCCGCCAGAAGACATAGGGCCACGGGCCCCAGCTACGCCAACCCCCACCATGCCGCGCTCCGGAGACCCCGCAGGGCCTGGTGTTGGCGCACGCATCTACGCCCTCCACGCCGCGGGACTGCCGTTTAAGTCAGCGGGCGGGACCGTGGGGGCGGGGCTCGAGGACGTCAGCACGCTCGCCGTGCGTCGCGTCCGCGTGCAGCCCTGTCTCCCGTGGTGACGCGGCCTGAAGAGTAGGGGCTTGAGCTCTGAGACTAAGGCAGCGCGAAACGTTGGAGGTGTGGAGACTTTGGGGTTTCCAAAAAGCGTTTGCTGACTCATCCAAACAAAAGTGAGACCTGGTTGTATCAACGCATTTGAAAAGTAAACTCCCGTAAGTGTCTGTGCTCCCCCCGCCCAGGAGAGAGCGTGTATTCCGTGAGGGACACACGAAAGGCTGAGTGAACGTCTGCCTGTGGTCCCTTACCTGGTGCACGGGTGTGTGAATTTATGCGGAGAGCTCTTAATTTCTGTAGTTTCTGCTAACTTGACACGGTAGTTGGCAAATGGTGACGTGTTCCATGCATTCAGGACATGATCGTGGTTACTAATAATCACTTTGTTTTGTACTGACAACTCCACAGAGAATTTACTACTGAATATCCACTTTACAGAAGAGAAACTGAGGCGTAGGAAGTGAAGTGACCGAGTCAGAGTAAGGACTCAGACAATTGGTGTTAGTAAATGAACCCTGCAAGGAGGCCGTTAGCCTGCGGTGGCTCTAGTGATGCAGCTGCCTATGTAAAGCAACCAAAATCTAAGCCTGTCAACGCCTTAGGGTGACGCACACCGCTGAGGACAACCAGTCACAAACCACCAACTAGGCTTTAAAGCGATAGCAAGTCAGTCATTTCCTTGCTTTGCTTCTGCCCTTTGAAACTAAAAATCTCTGCAGCTCCTGTGGCTGGAGTGCTCCTCACCACTTCCGCTTTGGTGGTGCCTGAATTGAATCTATTTTTGCTCACGTAAAGTCTTCTTTTAAACATGCCTCAGTTTGTCTTTTAACATTGGCCGTAGAGGTTGGATTTGTGTCCAGTTTCTAGAACAGTGGTCGTCCTCTGGTCAGGCCTTAGGCGTTATGCATACAACGTTCCTCTTCTACCACCACCTTCTGGATGCCTCCACCCACTACCAGCTCCCGCGTATCAGATCCCCTAGATGTGGTCAGCAATGGCTTTCACATGCAGCGTGCTCACATTATAACATTGCAGACACCCCTCCGTCCTCCAGCCAGCGTGTGAACAGAAACATTACCATTCCTGTTGAAGAGCCTGCTGTGACCACTTTCCCAAACACAGCCACTGCCCAGCTGACCCTAGGTAACCACTCTTCTGAACTTGGTCTCCATCACTGCATGGATGTCTTTCTATTTAGGCTACATTTTTAAGTGTTCTTAAACCTCATATAGTATTCTACTATGTTTTCTCTTCTTACTTGCTTTTTTTAGTGTTATCTTTGCTAGGTTCATCCATGCTGACGTGTAAAGATCTGTCTAGTTCATGTACTTTCCTCACTATGTAGGATTCCCATGTAGGGCAATACAATAATTTATATGTGCATTTTCCTGTTGATGGACATTTAAATTGTTTCCAATTTTCAGTATGATTTCTGTTTTAAAAAATTTTGCATACTTTTTAAAGGATACTTTACATTTACAGTTATTACAAAATATTGGCTATATTCCCTGTGTTGTACAATACATGTTTGAGCCTATCGTACACCCAGTAGTTTACATCTCTCACTTCCCCACCCCGTATTGCCCCCTTCTCCCCCTCCACACTGGCAACCATTAGTTTGTTCTCTATATCTGTGACTCCCCTTCTTTTTGTTATATTCGGTAGATTGCTGTATTTTTTAGATTCCATATATAGGTAATATCCTACAGTATTTGTTTTTGTTTGACTTATTTCACTTACCACAATGCCCTCCAAGTCCATCTATGTTGCTGCAAATGGCAACATTTCTTTCTTTTTTAAGGCTGAGTAGTATGCCATTGGTTATATGTACCATATCTTCTTTATCCATTCATCACTTGATGACACTTAGGTTGCTTCCATATCTTGGTAATTGTAAATACTGATGCTCCGAACATTGGGGTGCATGTATCTTTTCAAACACATGTTTTTGAAAACACGTGTTTTTGTTCTTTTTGGATTTATACCCAGCAGTGGAGTTGCGAGGTCATACGGTAGTCCTATTTTTAGTTTTTGAGAACCCTCCATACTGTTGTCCACAGTGGCTGCACCAGTTTACATTCCTACCAACGGTGTACCAGGGTTCCGTTTTCTCTAAAAATTGTAGATTTTCTTCCTAGGGTTAATTGAGATGATAGTTGAATAATAACATGAGAGCAGGCGAAGTCTAAAGAAATTTTAGAAAAGCTGGATAGAGTAGGAGAACTTCTGCTCGCTGGCGTCTGAATGTTATAGAGACACCAAGACATGTGGGCCAAGTTCTGGAGAGAAGGGAAAAACAGACGCAAGCTTGACATTTGGTGCAGCCTTTCTCCTTGGGGCATTTGCTGATTCAAATGTTACAGCCTAGGAGCTGAAAAGCCAAAGAGTTCAAAGGACTCTAACGACAGAAGCCAAACGGCAAGAACCGTTTTCCATTGATAAACAGCATTTTAACTATGTAGAAGCAGAAAATGAAAAGAAAGAACTTTGCATTACATTTAATACGAGTTTAGGGAGATCTTTGTGGTATATTAGTGAACTTATTTGTGGAAATTTAGCCATGTACATTGTGTTGGAGAGGCACCAAGAGTTCAAGATTTCTCACAATTTGAGGACACAGTTGCCTTAAATGTAGGCATGATGGCATCCATTTACATAACAATGATTTGGAGGATGTTGTGTTAGTCAGCTCTTGCTGTGATAATGCTTTGGAACAAATCACCCCAAACTCAGTTACATAAACAAGAATTTATTTTTCTTGGACCTATGGGCTAGCTGCAGTGGCTCTCTTTTAGACCTCTAGATGGCTAGTTTTGCTCCGTGTTTTGGGTCAGTTTGAGGTCTGTCACACACCTCTTCGTCTGGAGCCCAACTGTGAGGCCGCAGCTCCCAGGCCCTGTCTTCTCTAAAAGTTCACTGAAACATAGGTGAGCCCAACCGCACAAGCCCATTTAAGGCCTCTTCTGCTCATTTAAGGCCATCATGTCTGCTCATACTTCAGTGACCAAAACATGTCACAGATCTAAGCTGTATTTAGAATATGTGTATTTGTTTAAAGTTGGGTGCTCTCACAGAAGAATATTGCACTTTGGACAGTGTTAGCTTAGCATTTCCATCGGCATTTGCAAACGTGATAAACGTCATGTGCACTTTTTCACCTTTGAGAACTTTTTGAAATTGTCCCACAATTTCTATGGGGAAAGAAGAAGGTACGTTTTAGAACTCAACTCTAGTTATGGCAGTGTTGGGAGAAGAATTAATGAGATAAGGTCAATACAAATGAAAGATTTGGGATTCACATATTCATAATTAACATTAGCATTCTACAGAACATTCCTGGAGAATTGTGATGCTTGCTTTACGTGATTTCTATCATAAATCATTATAATCTGACCAAGCCACTTCAGTAAAACATACATCCTACAGTGCATCGCATTTTAGTTTTTCCTACCGCTGCACAACTTCTCATCAGGCACGAAAGGCTACATATGGTTTGGTTCCATTTATACGAAATGTCCAGCAGTGGTACATCCATACACACGGCAAATATTATACGTTAGTGGTTGCCAGGGGTTTGGAACAGAGGGAAATAGGGAATGAGTCCTTAAAATGGGTGTAGGTTTCCTCTTGGGGGGATGAAAATGTTTTGCAGCTGGACAGTGGTGATAGTTGCACAACATTGTGACAGTACTAAATTCCACTGAATGGTACAGTGCATTGTAAAATGATCAAAATGGTGAATTTTGTGTTCTGTTCATTTTACTACAATAAAAAGGAGAAAGAATTAGGGAAAGACTTAGAGTTTGGGAAAGTAAGGTGAACTGGTCAAGAAAAAGACAGCTCTACTGTTCAGTTTGCTCTCAGCTCTCCCAGTGCATTAATCCTCAGCAAAAAGTAGCCTGAACTTGTAGGTGATAGTCATTCAACACAGTCCAGGGAAAAGTAAATAAAATAAAAGCCAACTCTTCTTCTTTAGCACATCTATGAAAGGTTAACTTCCTGCTCAGCCACATGGACATTCATGAAGACGTTTCACTTTAGGTGTCCTCTACTTCAGTACTTTACTCACAGCTCATTCACACATGTAGGCAACAGCATTCCTTAATTCGATGGACTCTGCAGTGCTGGTTGTGATCAGTCTCATGAAAAGAAAAGGGAAGGAGGAAAAAGCCTCCATATTGACTTGGTGGTCTTGACGAAATGGATGCAGAAGACAGCTTGAGTGTCAAACTGGAAACTTTTATTTTCCTTTTCCTTTGCTTTTTATCTTGCCTATCAGGTCTTCTGCCCACTTCCCACCCCCTTCTTTCAAACAGGAGAGACACTCATTAGCTGCTTTTTTGTGTTTGTGCAAAAACAACTATTGTTTTGGGTTTCTTGTTGTTCGGTGTACATTATTGTTTTTACTGCCAAATGAGCTTCAGTGGTTGATGTAGGGGGTCTCTTGGGAGCTTAACTTTTTCCAGTTTAAGTGGAAAAGCTTTTTTGTTTGAATGGGCTTTTACTGGGTGCTTCAAGGTTTGCTCTTGGCTCTTTGATGGGGGACGGGATAGCACTGTGTTTCCTTTGAGGTTCCAATAAATAAAGGATCCTACGTCCTCCTGGGCACTTTTTGTTGATTTTGCTGTGTGTCCTCTCTAATAGCCAGATGCAGATTCCAGGAAAATGACATATAAATGAATATAAGTAATCTAATATTTTTAGAATTTGCTTTGGCCATACTCCTGATCTTATTCTACTTGTAGCAGAGCATTAGTTATGTATATATTAACTATAATACACCAATATTAAATATTATATTGATATATAAATTTAATATACTAATATTTATATTAATGTGTAACAATTATGTATTATACTAATATATATTTTTGCCTAGCATATATTATATACAAAATATATGAGTAATGAAATGTATTTATATGGTTAATATGTTCATAATATTAATATGGTATATCCTGTAATATTATAAAACAATTATATCATAATACACAAATTATAAATATATATATTATAAATATATAATTATTATTATCTGATATAATACCCTATAGTTAATATATTCTATATAACACAATACATAATGTATTAGTATAAGCCAATTATATTATGTAATATAAATATAATACATCTATGAAACTATATATATTTTAATTATACATTACACATACAAGTATGTATAGCTATTTATAATTTTATTTACATAGGAATCTGTTCATCATAACAATTGGTGTAAAAATATGCAATATTTTCAATCAAATAGGCCTTAACCTCACTACCTACACATAACTACTTTTACAGTCGTGAACCCTAACTCATGCTTCCATATCTCTCAACCTGCTTTTCTACACATGCACATAGACACATATTTATACACGATATATATGTATCCTACCAGTTTTCAGTTCAATGTATATAACTATATAATATATATAATTATATTCCTGTGTATGTATACAAATATAAATCAAAGGTATGTGTATAGGTATGTATTTCATACGTTTATATAACTATATCATACAAATAATGTATGTGTATATAAATACATGACTATATACATACATACACAGAAATATACTTATTTAAACAAAAGGGACCTAAATAAACATAGTTCTCTAAGAATAAAACTAGTTATGTCTCACTGTTTCAATAACAGTTTATAGTTTTCTACTGTATGTGCTTCTATAATTGTTATGAACAATTTTCATTTG
Organism: Mesoplodon densirostris; assembly: GCF_025265405.1. NCBI lineage: Eukaryota > Metazoa > Chordata > Mammalia > Artiodactyla > Ziphiidae > Mesoplodon > Mesoplodon densirostris. The sequence goes on from NC_082666.1 coordinate 109,890,745, forward strand.
TTGAATGTTAAGTTGTTTTAATTTTTTGCCATTATTAATGAAGCTCTAAAGAATACGGTGGGCAAGGTTACTTGAAAAACTCTCCTAAAGGAAAAGGGTTAGGTATGCTAGGTTAAATGTACACAACTTATTTTTAAGTGCGGGTTGATTTTTGAAGTATGCAGTAGAAATTTCCAGGACCCATGAAAGAAGGGTGGTACATGTGTGAGAGTTATAGCTATATTAGGAGTGGATTGAAGATCTTTTTTTTTTTTTATTTTACAAATTTAATCAGTTATACATATACATATGTTCCCATATCCCCTCCCTTTTGCGTCTCCCTCCCACCCTCCCTATCCCACCCCTCCAGGCGGTCACAAAGAACCGAGCTGATCTCCCTGTGCTATGCGGCTGCTTCCCACTAGCTATCTACCTTACGTTTGGTAGTGTATATATGTCCATGCCGCTCTTTCACTTTGTCACAGCTTACCCTTCCCCCTCCCCATATCCTCAAGTCCACGCTCTAGTAGGTCTGTGTCTTTATTCCTGTCTTACCCCTAGGTTCTTCATGACATTTTTTTTTCTTAAATTCCATATATATGTGTCAGCATACAGTATTTGTCTTTCTCTTTCTGACTTACTTCACTCTGTATGACAGACTCTAGGTCCATCCACCTCATAACAAATAGCTCAATTTCATTTCTTTTTATGGCTGAGTAATATTCCATTGTATATATGTGCCACATCTTCTTTACCCATTCATCCGATGATGGACACTTAGGTTGTTTCCATCTCCGGGCTATTGTAAATAGGGCTGCTATGAACATTTTGGTACATGTCTCTTTTTGAATTATGGTTTTCTCAGGGTATATGCCCAGTAGTGGGATTGCTGGGTCATATGGTAGTTCTATTTGTAGTTTTTTAAGGAACCTCCATACCGTTCTCCATAGCGGCTGTACCAGTTCACATTCCCACCAGCAGTGCAAGAGTGTTCCCTTTTTTCCACACCCTCTCCAGCATTTATTGTTTCTAGATGTTTTGATGATGGCCATTCTGACTGGTGTGAGATGATATCTCATTGTAGTTTTGATTTGCATTTCTCTAATGAGTAAAGATGTTGAGAATCCTTTCATGTGTTTGTTGGCAGTCTGTATATCTTCTGTGGAGAAATGTCTATTTAGGTCTTCTGCCCATTTTTGGATTGGGTTGTTTGTTTTTTTGCTATTGAGCTGCATGAGCTGCTTATAAATTTTGGAGATTAATCCTTTGTCAGTTGCTTCATTTGCAAATATTTTCTCCCATTCTGAGGGTTGTCTTTTTGTCTTGTTTATGGTTTCCTTTGCTGTGCAAAAGCTTTGAAGTTTCATTAGGTCCCATGTGTTTATTTTTGTCTTTATTTCCATTTCTCTAGGAGGTGGGTCAAAAAGGATCTTGCTGTGATTTATGTCATAGAGTGTTCTGCCTATGTTTTCCTCTAGGAGTTTGATAGTGTCTGGCCTTACATTTAGGTCTTTAATCCATTTTGAGCTTATTTTTGTGTATGGTGTTAGGGAGTGATCTAATCTCATACTTTTACATGTCCCTGTCCAGTTTTCCCAGCACCACTTATTGAAGAGACTGTCCTTTCTCCACTGTACATTCCTGCCTCCTTTATCAAAGATAAGGTGACCATATGTCCGTGGGTTTATCTCTGGGCTTTCTATCCTGTTCCATTGATCTATCTTTCTGTTTTTGTGCCAGTACCCTACTGTCTTGATTACTGTAGCTTTGTAGTATAGTCTGAAGTCAGGGAGCCTGATTCCTCCAGCTCCATTTTTCGTTCTCAAGATTGCTTTGGCTATTCGGGGTCTTTTGTGTTTCCATACAAATTGTGACATTTTTTGTTCTAGTTCTGTGAAAAATGCCAGTGGTAGTTTGATAGGGATTGCATTGAATCTGTAGATTGCTTTGGGTAGTAGAGTCATTTTCACAATGTTGATTCTTCCAATCCAAGAACATGGTACATCTCTCCATCTATTTGTATCATCTTTAATTTCTTTCATCAGTGTCTTATAATTTTCTGCATACAGGTCTTTTGTCTCCTTAGGTAGGTTTATTCCTAGATATTTTATTCGTTTTGTTGCAATGGTAAATGGGAGTGTATCCTTGATTTCACTTTCAGATTTTTCATCATTAGTATATAGGAATGCCAGAGATTTCTGTGCATTAATTTTGTATCCTGCAACTTTACCAAATTCATTGATTAGCTCTAGTAGTTTTCTGGTAGCATCTTTAGGATTCTCTATGTATAGTATCATGTCATCTGCAAACAGTGACAGCTTTACTTCTTCTTTTCCCATTTGGATTCCTTTTATTTCCTTTTCTTCTCTGATTGCTGTGGCTAAAACTTCCAAAACTACGTTGAATAAGAGTGGTGAGAGTGGGCAACCTTGTCTTGTTCCTGATCTTAGTGGAAATGGTTTCAGTTTTTCACCATTGAGGATGATGCTGGCTGTGGGTTTGTCATATATGGCCTTTATTATGTTGAGGAAAGTTCCCTCTATGCCTACTTTCTGCAGGGTTTTTATCATAAATGGGTGTTGAATTTTGTCAAAAGCTCTCTTGCATCTATTGAGATGATCATATGGTTTTTCTCCTTCAGTTTGTTAATATGGTGTATCACGTTGATTGATTTGCGTATATTGAAGAATCCTTGCATTCCTGGAATAAACCCCACTTGATCATGGTGTATGATCCTTTTAATGTGCTGTTGGATTCTGTTTGCTAGTATTTTGTTGAGGATTTTTGCATCTATGTTCATCAGTGATATTGGCCTGTAGTTTTCTTTCTTTGTGACATCCTTGTCTGGTTTTGGTATCAAGGTGATGGTGGCCTCATAGAATGAGTTTGGGAGTGTTCCTCCCTCTGCTATATTTTGGAAGAGTTTCAGAAGGATAGGTGTTAGCTCTTCTCTAAATGTTTGATAGAATTTGCCTGTGAAGCCACCTGGTCCTGGGCTTTTGTTTGTTGGAAGATTTTTTATCACAGTTTCAATTTCAGTGCTTGTGATTGGTCTGTTCATATTTTCTATTTCTTCCTGATTCAGTCTTGGCAGGTTGTGCATTTCTAAGAATTTGTCCATTTCTTCCAGGTTGTCCATTTTATTGGCATAGAGTTCCTTGTAGTAATCGCTCATGATCTTTTGTATTTCTGCAGTGTCAGTTGTTACTTCTTTTTCATTTCTAATTCTATTGATTTGAGTCTTCTCCCTTTTTTTCTTGATGAGTCTGGCTAATGGTTTATCAATTTTGTTTATCTTCTGAAAGAACCAGCTTTTAGTTTTATTGATCTTTGCTATCGTTTCCTTCATTTCTTTTTCATTTATTTCTGATCTGATTTTTATGATTTCTTTCCTTCTGCTAACTTTGGGGATTTTTTGTTCTTCTTTCTCTAATTGCTTTAGATGCAAGGTCAGGTTGTTTACTCGAGATGTTTCCTGTTTCTTAAGGTGGGATTGTATTGCTATAAACTTCCCTTTAGAACTGCTTTTGCTGCATCCCATAGGTTTTGGGCCGTCGTGTCTCCATTGTCATTTGTTTCTAGGTATTTTTAAATTTCCTCTTTGATTTCTTCAGTGATCACTTCGTTATTAAGTAGTGTATTGTTTAGCCTCCATGTGTTTGTATTTTTTACAGATCTTTTCCTGTAATTGATATCTAGTCTCCTAGCACTGTGGTCAGAAAAGATACTTGATACAATTTCAATTTTCTTAAATTTACCAAGGCTTGATTTGTGACCCAAGATGTGATCTGCCCTGGAGAATGTTCCTTGTGCACTTGAGAAGAAAGTGTAATCTGCTGTTTTTGGATGGAATGTCCTATAAATATCAATTAAGTCCATCTTGTTTAATGTATCATTTAAAGCTTGTGTTTCATTATTTATTTTCATTTTGGATGATCTGTCCATTGGTGATAGTGGGGTGTTAAAAGTTCCCTACTATGATAGTGTTACTGTCAATTTCCCCTTTTATGACTGTTAGCATTTGCCTTATGTATTGAGGTGCTCCTATGTTGGGTGCATAAATATTTACAATTGTTATATCTTCTTCTTGGATTGATCCCTTGATCATTATGGAGTGTCCTTCTCTGTCTCTTGTAATAGTCTTTATTTTAAAGTCTATTTTGTCTGATATGAGAATTGCTACTCCAGCTTTCTTTTGGTTTCCATTTGCATGGAATACCTTTTCCATCCCCTCACTTTCAGTTTGTATGTGTCTGTAGGTCTGAAGTGGGTCTCTTGTAGACAGCATATATATGGGTCTTGTTTTTGTATCCATTCAGCCAGTCTATGTCTTTTGGTGGGAGCATTTAATCCATTTACATTTAAGATAGTTATCAATATGTGTGTTCTTATGACCATTTTCTCAATTGTTTTGGGTTTGTTACTGTACGTCTTTTCCTTCTCTTGTGTTTCCTGCCTAGAGAAGGTCCTCCAGCATTTGTTGTAAAGCTGGTTTGTTGGTGCTGAATTCTCTTAGTGTTTGCTTTTCTGTAAAGGTTTTAATTTCTCTGTCAAATCTGAATGAGATCCTTGCTGGGTAGAGTAATCTTGGTTGTAGGTTTTTCTCTTTCATCACTTTAAATATTTCCTGCCACTCCCTTCTGGCTTGCAGAGTTTCTGCTGAAAGGACAGCTGTTAATGTTATGGGAATTCCTTTGTATGTTATTTGTTGCTTTTCCCTTGCTGCTTTTAATATTTTTTCTTTGTATTTTATTTTTGATAGTTTATTTAATATATGTCTTGGCATGTTCCTCCTTGGTTTAATACTGTATGGGACTCTCTGTGCTTCCTGGACTTGATTGACTATTTCATTTCCTGTATTAGGGAAATTTTCAAGTGTAATCTATTGAAATATTTTTTCAGTCCCTTTTTTTTCTCTTCTTCTTCTGGGATCCCTGTAATTCGAATGTTGGTGTGTTTAATGTTGTCCCAGAGGTCTCTGAGACTGTCCTCAATTCTCTTCATTCTTTTTTCTTTATTCTGGTCTGCAGTAATTATTTCCACTATTTTATGTTCCTGGTCACTTATCCGTTCTTCTGCCTCAGTTAATTTGCTATTGATTCCTTCTGGAGAATTTTTTATTCCATTTAGTGTGTTTTTCATCACTGTTTGTTTACTCTTTAGTTCTTCTAGGTCATTGTTAAAGATTTCTTGTATTTTCTCCATTCTATTTCCAAGATTTTGGATCATCTTTACTATCAGTACTCTGAATTCTTTTTCAGGTAGACAGCCTATTTCCTCTTCATTTGTTTGGTCTGGTGGGTTTTTACCTTGCTCCTTCATCTGCTGTGTTTTTCTCTGTCTTCTCATTTTGCTTAACTCACTGTGTTTGGGATCTCCTTTTCGCAGGCTGCAGGTTCGTAGTTCCCCTTGTTTTTGTTGTCTACCCCCAGTGGGTAAGTTTAGTTCAGTGGGTTGTGTAGGCTTCCTGGTGGAGGGCACTGGTGCCTGTGTTCTGGTGGATGAGGCTGGATCTTGTCTTTTTGGTGGGCAGGACCGTGTCCAGTGTTGTGTTTTGGGGTGTCTGTGAACTTATTATGATTTTAGGCAGCCTCTCTGCAAATGGGTGGGGTTGTGTTCCTGTCTTTCTAGTTGCATAGGGTGTCCAACACAGTAGCTTACTGGTTGTTGAGTGGAGCTGGGTCTTCACGTTGAGATGGAGATCTCTGAGAGAGGTTTTGCCATTTGATATTACGTGGGTCCAGGAGGTCTCTGGTGGCCCAATGTCCTGAACTTCGCTCTCCCACCTCAGAGCCTCAGGCCTGACACCCGGCTGGAGCACCAAGACCGTGTCAGCCACACTGCTCAGAAGAAAGGGAGAAAAAAAAGAAAGAAAGAAAAATAAAATAGTTATTAAAATGAGAAATTAAAAATATATTATTGGGCCTCCCTGGTGGCGCAAGTGGTTGAGAGTCCGCCTGCCGATGCAGGGGATACGGGTTCGTGCCCCGGTCTGGGAGGATCCCATATGCCGCGGAGCGGCTGGGCCTGTGAGCCATGGCCGCTGAGCCTGCGCGTCCGGAGCCTGCGCGTCCGGAGCCTGTGCTCCGCAACGGGGGAGGCCACAACAGTGAGAGGCCCGCATACCGCAAAAAAAAAAAAAAAAAAAAAAAAAATATATATATATGTATATTATTAAAAATATAAAGGTAACAAAAAAAGACAGAAAGAAGAGAGCAACCAAAACAAAAAAAATTCAGCAATGACAACAAGCGCTAAAAACTATACTAAAAAATACCTCCAAAACCAGAAATGGACAGACAGACCCTCGGACAAATGGTGAAAGCAAAGCTAAACAGACAAAATCACACAAAGAAGCATACACATACATACTCAGAAAAGGAGAAAAAGGAAAAAAAAAATGTATACATAAAAAAAAGGGCTTCCCTGGTGGCACAGTGGTTGAGAGTCTGCCTGCCAATGCAGGGGACATGAGTTTGTGCCCCGGTCCGGGAGGATCCCACATGCTGCGGGGCGGCTGGGCCCGTGAGCCATGGCCGCTGAGCCTGTGTGTCTGGACCCTGTGCTCCACAATGGGAGAGGCACAACAGTGAGAGGCCCGCGTTCCGCAAAAAAAAAAAAAAATAATAAAGGAAGAGAGCAACCAAATCAATAAACAAATCTACCAATGATAATAAGCTCTAAATACTAAATTAATTTAGGCATAAAACCAGAAACAAATTAGATGCAGAAAGCAAACCCCAAGTCTACAGTTGCTCCCAAAGTCCACTGCCTCAATTTTGGGATGATTCATTGTCTATTCAGGCATTACAGTGATGCAGGGTTCATCAGGTTGATTGTGGAGCTTTAATCCACTGCTCCTGAGGCTGCTGGGAGAGATTTCCCTTTCTCTTCTTTGTTCGCACAGCTCTTGGGGTTCAGCTTTGGATGTGGCCCTGCCTCTGTGTGTAGGTCGCCTGAGGGCATGTGTTCCCTGCCCAGACAGGACGTGGTTAAAGGAGCAGCTGATTAGGGGGATCTGGCTCACTCAGGCCAGTGGGGGAGGGAGGGGTACGGAATGCGGGGCAAGCCTGTGGCGGCAGAGGCCGGCGTGACGTTGGAACAGCCTGAGGCATGATGTGTGTTCTCCCAGGGAAGTTGTCCATGGATTACGGGACCATGGCAGTGGCGGGGTGCACAGGCTCCTGGGAGGGGAGGTATGGATAGTGACCTGTGCTTGCATACAGGCTTCTTGGTGGCGGCATCAGCAGCCTTAGCATTTCATGACTGTCTCTGAGGTCTGTGCTCATAGCCACAGCTCATGCTCCTCTCTGGAGCTTGTTTAGGTGGTGCCCTGAACCCTGTCTCCTCGTGCACCCTGAAACAATGGTCTTTTGCCTGTTAGGCAGTTCCAGACTTTTTCCCGGACTCCCTCCCGGCTAGCTGTGGCGCACTAGCCCCCTTCAGGCTGTGTTCACGCCGCCAACCCCAGTCCTCTCCCTGGGATCTAAGCTCTGAAGCCCTAGCCTCAGCTTGCAGCCCCCACCCGCCCTGGCTGGTGAGCAGACAAGCCTCTCAGGCTGGTGAGTGCTGGTCGGCACCGATCCTCTGTGTGGGAATCTTTCTGCTTTGCTCTCTGCATCCCTGTTGCTGCACTCCCCTCTGGCCCTGAAGCTCCCCCCACCCTGCCACCTGCCATCTCCTCCAGGGAAGGGGCTTCCTAGTGTGTGGGAACTTTTCCTCCTTCACAGCTCCCTCCCCGAGGTGCAGGTCCCGTCCCTATTCTTTTGTCTCTATTTTTTCTTTTTTTCTTTTGCCCTACCCAGGTACATGGGGAGTTTCTTGCCTTTTGGGAAGTCTAAGGTCTTCTGCCAGCGTTCAGTAGGTGTTCTGTAGGAGGTGTTCCTCATGGAGATGTAGTTTTACTGTATTTGTGGGGAGGAAGGTGATCTCTATGTCTTACTCCTCCGCCATCCTGAAGCTATGTCTAATAGAGATTTTTGGTGTTTCTGCCTATAGACTTATTTTCAAGAACTTGTTTCTTTGAAGTATAAGTTGTTTATGTTGGTAGAAACATTGAGAATGATTCTCTGGCATCAGTATTTTTTATTCATCATGTCACAGGTGAAACTAATACATGGCCAAGGCTGTGAATCATTTTTCAGGCCAGTGGTTCTCAGATTTTTTGTGCATCAGGATCACCTGAAAGACTTGTTAGATTGGTGAGCCTGACCCCTGGAATTTCTGATTTAGTGGTTCGGGGTGAAGCCCCCCAAATTTCTAAAAATTTCCCAGGTGCTGCTGCTGCTGCTGGTCCGGGAGCCATCCTTTGAGAACTTGTGATTTAGGTTATAGAGATCCCTTGTCCTGAAGGAGGCTTTTTGACTCCTGAGATCTAGGTAAAACCTTTGCTTAAGGTTATCAAAATTCCATGCCCATAATTTTGACAAATTCTGGGGTGGGATCTATGTGCTCATGTTCCCTCCTGTCTTCTCTTGCCTCCTGGGCTCCTGCTCCCTTTCACATGATCAGTGTTACATCAGCCTCTTCTTCTAGTTCATTTGTGAGCAAAACAGATTTCAGCAGAAATGTTTCAGGTACCCTAGGAAGGGCTTATAGCACTTTCACAAGTTCTTCCACTGGCTCCCCAGTAGCCTTCTCACCTTGCTGGCTCCAGCCTTTCTCCATTTTTCTGTCGTCTCTCTTCTCTCCACTGTCTTCCTTATTCACTTGTCAGGAGGAAGAAAAATCCATCCTTGTCTATGAAAATTGGCAGAACTATTACATGTTATTCTGCAGATTCTTTTCTCTTGCAAGAGTCTATCAAGGTATTACCCCAGGGACTTCCCTGGTGGTCCAGTGGTTAAGAATCCGCCTTCCAATGCAGGGGATGCGGGTTCGACCCCTGGTCAGGGAACTAAGATCCCACATGCCACGGGGCAGCTAAGCCTGTGTGCCGCAACTACTGAGCTTGCGCACCTCAACTAGAGCCCGCATGCCACAAACTACAGAGCCCATGCGCCACAAACTACAGAGCCCGCATGCTCTAGAGCCTGTGCACCACAACTGGAGAAGAGAAAACCCTCTCGCCACAACTAGAGAGAAGCCCACACAACACAACGAAGAGCCCGCATGCCACAACTAAGACCTGATGCAGCCCAAAATGAATAAAGATACATAATAAATAAATAAATCTTTTTTTTAATAAAGGTATTCTCCCAAACTAAGATGGTTCCCTTCTGGGAGTAATTCTGGTGCCAGATGTTAAGATAATGATTACTTTTACCTCATTATTATTAAATACACATCAAAATGATAACACTGTAACAATTATCTCGATTTATTTACTTTTACTATTTTTCTCAGAATCTCAGAATGAAACTCTGACATCTTTAAATCCTTGCCCCCGTCATGTTTACTTTTTTACTTTATTTTTATGGTCTGGAAATTGTATTAGGTATGTTCATTGTGTGTGTTTCTGGAAGGTCCATTTGTAGCCTCAGCCTGGTTGGGAAGGCAGGACCAGTAGGTGAGGAGCGATGGGGTGGGGTTAGTGGATATGTAGGGCCAAGGTAAATTTGAGGGTTGACTTTTTGTAAACTTTGTAAAAAGTGCATTTCACAATCTAGGTTATTAGAATAACCTTTTGTCCTCTTCCTTCTTTCCAGGGTTTGCTCATTGGCTAACTATTGTCATACTAGTTTGGAATGTGTAAAATTCAGTTTCTGCAAGAATGTCATCCTGGATGTGGTTAAAAAACTTTGTAAAAACTGTCGACGGTAAGAGAATGTTGATTTTGCCCACTTGAGTCTCTTTCAGTCCCAAATGCCATTATGAAGTGAAGAGGAAATGTGATATTAGCTGTGCATTGGGTTGTGCTTTATAAATCCTCGTGGTTGTTTCCATTTTATTAACAGAGTTCTAGCAATCATTAAATATTTCCCAGAAAATAGCTTCTGGTAACTTTATTTAAGATTAGGGCTGCCCTGGTGGCGCAGTGATTGGAAGTCTGCCTGCTGATTCAGGGTCCGGAAGGATCCCACATGCCGCGGAGCGGCTGGGCCCGTGAGCCATGGCCGCTGGGCCTGTGCGTCCAGAGCCTGTGCTCTGCAATGGGAGAGGCCGCAACAGTGAGAGGCCTGCGTACCGAAAAAAAAAAAAAAAAAAATATATATATATATATATATATATATATGTTTTCTCAAGTTTGATGGCATCTCCTTTGAGAAACAAAGTACAAGTCAAGGTTACTTTAAAGACTTTTCATGCATTTAACATGCTTAGAATCTAGGCTCAACTGTATCTCCTCCACATAATCTATGGCCTTGTCTTTTCTTTTTTTATATTGAAGATTCTCCATCTTTGCAGCTGTACCATCACTTCTGACCTGTGCAAAATAAAAGAAGCTTACGAAAGGGTCAAAGTATTTCACAACACGTCTGCCCTTACCTGCTAATGTTTTCAGGAAAATAGCATTTCTAGTAACAAAGACTTTGAAAATATACTTAAATATGCCCAGAAATTTTCCCAATTAAAATAAGATATAAGACTTTTTGAAGTAACCTTATTTTATTCAGTATTTTGAGTCATAGATTGACCAGTAATACAGATATCAAGCTTCCCTGGTGGCGCAGTGGTTGAGAGTCCGCCTGCCGATGCAGGGGACACGGGTTTGTGCCCCGGCCCGGGAAGATCCCACATGCCGCGGAGCGGCTGGGCCCGTGAGCCATGGCCGCTGAGCCTGCGCGTCCGGAGCCTGTGCTCTGCAACGGGAGAGACCACAACAGTGAGAGGGCCGCGTACTGCAAAAAAAATTAAAAAAATAAAAAAATACAGACATCACTTTAAGTTCTGCCAGCTGTAGATATAAATTATTTTAAAATTTAGATGGAGATAGGTAAGCAAGAGGTAACTGCACATGAAATTTTGACATCATACAAAAATAATGCATTTTGCATGCCAAACATCTCTGTCCTCTCCACCCCTCTAAATAATGATAAAGTGAAAAAGTACAGAATTTTAAGTGTTTGTATTTTCTTGCTTGCTTGTAATGCATTTAAATTTTTACCTGAGATTACTATGGTACATTACAATCTACTTTTCTTCAGTGTCTCAATGTAGTATGAGACAAGAATAAGGTGGATAACTCTGAAAGGAATATTTATTCTCTTATAACTCACAAATATTTAATTGTATACACTTTGGTTTTGTATGTACTACCGTGTACTACAGCAATGTCAGATGTGTTGATTTCAGCAGGACTTGTGTCAGGGCATTGCAGTGACTTCTAGGTAGCCCATGTATTCCATAGGGCCCTTTCACAAACTGCAGACGATGCCACACCCTTAGACTTGAGTTACTGTGGAGAATATTTCAGGCCAAGGAAATAGCTGTGCACTGCCTTTAGCTGTTTCTGGATGCTCAAATAGAAAATAAATGCCTCCTATTTCTTTTTTCTCCTCTCTTTCCTCTAATTTTTCAAAATAGTAAAGATAGATTATGTAACCTTTGCCTTCCCCTGAGTAGGGATATTCAAAAGCATTCCTTAGTACCTTGTGAGGTACTTTAAACACTTAAAAATACGTAAAGCAACCCAATAGGACTCCTTTAAGAATCTTTTTATAAGCTGAAGAGTCCTTTCAAAAGGTGAGTGATTCCTCAATAGAACAGACTACAAAGTCCAGAAATAAACTCAAACACGTACAGGAATTTAGTATATGCTAAAGGTGGTATTTAAATCCATGGCGAAGAGATTGTTGTATAAATGGTGTTGAGGCAACTAGGCAGAAATTCAGAAAAAAATAAAGTTGAATCTACAACTCACACCTGACCCAAAATAAATTCCAGATGAATCAGAGTTTTTGTTTTTGTTTTTGTTTTTGCGGTACACGGGCCTCTCACTGTTGTGGCCTCTCCCGTTGCGGAGCACAGGCTCTGGACGCACAGGCTCAGCGGCCATGGCTCAGGGCCCCAGCCGCTCCGCGGCATGTGGGATCCTCCCAGACTGGGGCATGAACCCGTGTCCCCTGCATCAGCAGGCGGACTCTCAACCACTGTGCCACCAGGGAAGTCCTGAATCAGTGTTTTAACGTGAAAAATAAAACTGTGAAAAAGACTAAAAAAGAAAAGAAAAAAGCATTCCTGTGGCCTGAGCTGACATAGTACATGGTAAGCAATGTCCTTGTAAGTGACAGGTCATAATGAAATTGTGGAAACTTTGGTAGGAAGAGCAGGATCCAACTCTTCCCCTAAGGCTGGGAAATGGTTTGGTTAGGGAGAAGTGAAAAAAGTTAAAGGATGTTCAGTATTTACATTTTGTCATGACAATAAGGAGCTATCAAGTTAGTCATGTAATCAAGTGTGGCATATTTGGGGGACAAGAGGAGCCCTGATGGAGACTAAAGCAGAAATGTTTGTATATACAGTATAAGGTGGGACCAGATTGTAGAGGATTTTGTATGCCCAGATGAAGAGCTTACCCTTGGTTTTCTTTTTACTGAGACACCTCTAGGGGTCGATGAGCTTGGGTGCAGGCTTTCTCAACCTCAGGACTACTGACTTTTTTTTTTTTTTTTTTTTGCGGTACACAGGCCTCTCACTGTTGTGGCCTCTCCCATTGCGGAGCACAGGCTCCGGACGCTCAGGCTCAGCGGCCATGGCTCATGGGCCCAGCCGCTCTGTGGCATGTGGGATCTTCCCGGACTGGTGCACGAACCCGCATACCCTGCATCAGCAGGCGGACTCACAACCACTGTGCCACCAGGGAAGCCCAGGACTACTGACATTTTTGACCAGATAATTTTTTTGTTATGGGTGGCTGGGCCTGTACATCATAGGATGTTTAGCAGCATCCCTGGCCTATACCTACTAGATACTAGCATATCCCCCTTTTCAAATTGTGACAACCAAAAATGTCTCCAGATATTGCCAAATGTCTCCTGGGGAACAAAATTACCACTGATTGAGAAACACTAAGCTCCAATATCACAGAATAATTGGTGTTTAAGAAGGACTGTCCAGCTGTGGTTGTGTAGAACGAACAGGAGGTTGGCAGGACAGAAGCCTGAGAGAATGTGTTAGAGGCTAAGTATGGTATATTATTATAGTAAGGGCCTCCAGTAAAGTACATCTCCCTGTATTCACGACCTTGTATAATCTCCTCCTCCATTGACTTAGAGCTTGGCCATGTGACTTCCTTTGATCCATGGAATAGCAACAAACATGACCCAAGCTGAGGCTTGAAAAGCATTTGTGCATTGGTCCTAAACCTCTTGGAGCACTGCCACCACGTGACAAAGCTGGTGTGAGCCTCCTGAGGACACGTGTCCAGCTAACAGCCAGCACCAACTTCCAGATGTATGGGTGAGGCACTCTTAAGACCAAGCAGCCACAGTAAAGCTACCGTGACTATATGATCCCAGGCAAGCCAGCAGAAAAACCACCTACCTGAGCCCTGCCCAAGTGGATGGCAGTGAGATTATGCTGCTATTTTAAATCACTAGGTGTTTGTTGTGTTGTTATGATAACTGTTGTGATAACTGGAGTAGATTAAAATCAGTGGAAATGAGAAGGTGTGTACACAGACGTTTGGAATAATCCATGTTTCTTGATGACTCCTCAGCGAAGGGGCTTATTGAAAGGACAAAGCAGGTCAAAGAATATAAGAATTTCGAATTGAGTGCAAAGGTCAGTGTGAGTTAAGGAAGGAAGTTGCAAGAGCAGTCTTCAAGAAAGCATTTCTGGCAAAGCAGTTAAAAATATTAACATCTATTTTGAAAAATACAGATATTTATTAATTGCTAACAGAATGATAATAATAATATTTCAAAGATCCAGTTTAATAAGTATATCTGAAAAGCTTTAAAGGCATTACCGAGGTAATAAGTGGGATTACGGAGGCCACTTTTTACTTTATACGGAAAAATCAGTCTTTAGAATAAACAGGAAAGCACATAAACCCAAAATCAATAACAATTTTTTTGCACTAATAATAAAATTCATTCCAATGTATTAGTTATCTACTTGTACAGAACTATATTCACTTAGCAATTTGATTGCTAAGACCAAGGCTTATTAATAGAATGCCTTTCAGGGCTTCCCTGGTGGCGCAGTGGTTGAGAGTCCGCCTGCCGATGCAGGGGACACGGGTTCGTGCCCCGCTGCGGGAAGATCCCACATGCCGCGGAGCGGCCAGGCCCGTGAGCCATGGCCGCTGAGCCTGTGCATCGTCCGGAGCCTGTGCTCCACAACGGGAGAGGCCACAACAGTGAGAGGCCCGCGTACCGCAAAAAAAAAAAAAAAAAAAAAAAAAAAAATAGAATGCCTCTCATAATTTACTAGTTAAATTTACAGATGGCAAATATCAGTGGCATTTACAGCTTGACGGATGCTGTGAGTGTTGACCTTATTTATTGTACTATTCAAGAAAAAAACAGTTCTTCGGATGTTTAGCATTCAGCTTTCTGTTTAAGAACATCAGCTTGAAGAAATGTGTCAGTCAAATCCTCTATTTTTTTTTTTATTTTTTTTTTTTTGCGGTATGTGGGCCTCTCACTGCTGTGGCCTCTCCCGTTGCGGATCACAGGCTCCGGATGCGCAGGCCCAGCGGCCATGGCTCACGGGCCCAGCCGCTCCGCGGCATATGGGATCCTCCCAGACCGGGGCACGAACCCGCATCCCCTGCATCGGCAGGCGGACTCTTAACCACTTGCGCCACCAGGGAGGCCCTCCTCTATTTTTATGACACTGAAAACAAAGTAATAAGCAATAGAGAGGATTCAGAATGAGAATAAATGGAATACAGAGTCATTACTAAAAGAAATGGAAATAAATAAAAAAGTCTAAAAAGTGGAGGGAACTGATGTGATAAAGTAAAAATAACCCAAATGCATTTTCACAAGCTATGAGAATCACCAAAGGGAACATATACATAAGTCATAGGACAAAGTGAGGGTCTCTTGAAAATAAGACGAGGTTTTTTTTTTTAAAAAAAGGATAAAAATGGATGAATTTTAAAGATCTTATACCCATTAAGCAGCCAGTATTAAGGAAACAACAGTACTGTTGAAATTAAGATCAAAGGGTAACATACATCTGCACATATAATTTCCATAAGATTTGTTTAAAAGCTACCTCAGTCCTTGTTTAAATATTGCTGCCTGTCAAGGATTTTGGTTATTAATTTTCTCAGGTTTTGGAGACAAGAACTGTGAAAAATTATTTGGATTTGAGGATCTGGAAGATCTATGTGATTCCTAATGTGCATTAACTAGTTGGATCTTAATGTTGGACGGACATGCATTAAAGAAAGCCAGTAAAATCAGAGAATGGGGGTCTTCTGGTAAATCTTGTATATACAGAAGTTTACCAATTTTCCGGAATCGGAAAAGAATAAAATACACATAACGTTAACCAATTTGGAATCCTACCCCTACTTTCCTTTCCCCTTTCTGTCCAGTGAGTTAGCTCCCTACGCTCCTGCCAGCTCTTGATTGACCCGAGTAAACACTGTTTACGCCGAAGAGCCTACTGCCTCACTCCCAGCTCCGGCCGGGCCCCCCAACTCCAAGAGCCCCAAACCCAGGCTCCAGAGCTCTGCACGGCAAGCACAGCCGGGATCCCGGAGGCGTGGGAACCGGAGCTGGGCGCTCCTTTTCCCAGGCTGGGCAGAGCCAGGTCCCGCCGGGAAGGCGCGTGCGGCCGCGCCGGGGTCTCAGTCGCGGGCGGGCATTTTTGCGCGGGGTCAGGGGCGCGCTGGCACCGCTCCAGGGCTGGCAGAACGCGAAGCCACGTCGGAGCGCGCCATTACGACCCACCCAGGCGCCTCGCCCCGCCCGGAGGTTCCCGCCAGTGGCCAAACCAGCCCGAGTCGCCGAACTTGCCGCGGCTCCCGGGGGCAGCAGGTGGCTCCGGACTCCCCGCTGTCGCCACAGCCGGGGCGGACCGCGTGCTCCGTCCCGCCGCGGAGCCCTTTTGATTGGCCCCACCAGGCGGGACGGAGGCGGACGGGGACCTGGAGGAGCTGACCGGACTGCGCTCCGTCTTCGTCGCCTGCGAACCGCTCAGGGCAGCTGGAGCGCAAGAAGTTCAGCACGCTGTGGGCGGAGCTGCGCGTGCTCTCGGCCGACGCCGAGGCCGGCTCCGGAGGCTGGAAGCCGACCGCGACTGCGCCTCACCTTCCAGGAGTTTGCTCTCGGCTTCCGCTGGGCCGGCCGCGGGGGACGGCGCCTTGGCTGGGGGCCGCAAGAACCAGGCGGGGTCCGACCCCGGGGACAGTGAGGAGGACGAGGGTGACAAGGACGCGGCGGCGGCTCTGGCCGCCTCCTGGGACGTGGCGAGCCCTGGCTAGGCTTGGCAGGACTTCCAGGCACGACTCTGGGACGAGGCCAAGTTCATCCCCAGGTGCGTGTGTAGTTTGGAGGGCGGGAGGTGGTGGTGGTGTTTCCTGTCCTCCCAGGGGCGCTGCCATCTCTCCTCTTTACACTGCAGAGTGTGCAGCCCGCCTAGTCTCTCTCTGAGTTCCTTTTTCTCCCTTCACCGACTCACTTTAACTTCCCCAAGACGAGATGCCCTAGCGTTAAGGAAAGGGAATGCGTTCAGAGTCAGAGTTTGGGGAGAAAGTTTTACTTGCTCATATCTGAGCCCTGCAAAGGGCACTTTGTTAGTTATACAGGCCAAAGTGAAATCCGCAGCGTCCGGAGAATCTTCCCAGACACTGATTTAGGAGCGCTCCCACTTCTCAACGACTTGATTACGGCACCTTGTACTCCAGGCCTCCTGGATGCCCCCTGAGCGGCACCTGAGCCGTGACCCGGGCTGTTAGCCAGTTTGGCTTTCGCTATAGCAGTTTTTGTACTCCCTGTTTTCCTGCTACTACATAGAAAACAAGACATTGTTGTGCATTTATATTGCTGCACACAAATATTCATGGATGCCTACTACTTTACAAGCTCATTTGTTTGATTTTCAGAATTAAACAGGGTCGTAGACTTTCTTATCTCTGGTTGATGGAGAAATTGATGAAGAAATGTATGCACATGCACACGTTGAGCATTTGACTGAGGCAAGGGCATAACAGGAATTCATCTCTCTCCTCTAATCAGAGCTGAAGCTTTTCAGAGTTTTCTCCGTTCCATTTGTAGTGATAGCGAGTGTCATTTGTGGACTGATTCACGTTGATAAATTAACCCAGAACCCCGCATTCTTAGAAACAGAAACACAAGGGTCCAGCTGGCACTGGAACCACAATGGGTTTGTGCATGGGCACTGGTTGTGCCACAGTAGCCAGACCAGGGACAGACCCAGGGTGGGTGCATCTAGTGTAGCAGGGGTTAGTGTGATTGGTGACCTGCCAGACAGGGCTAGGGTGGGATTCGTTCAGGTGCCAAAATTGGACCCATGCTGTCAGCTGTTTCATGTGATTTGCACCTTTTCTACACACACAGTGTTGAAGAGGACTCTTTTGCTGAATAATTTAGAAGCAAGAAATTTAATGCAGAAGGAACCAAAACTACCCATGTGTGACCTGTATATGGGTTGTCAAAATGGATTACTTCAGCATGTCTGTACAACTATAAAGATGATGGCTAAAATAGAGAGGAAAAGAGCAACAGTTGAACACCAATCCCACTTCACTAGATTTTTTAAAACACATAGCTACAAGTACACAGAGGCATGGTTTCAGCATTGGTCAGCATTTCCTTTACATTTCCCTTTCTTGGGTTCCACTTTAGGGCTTTTCCCTCTGATTATCTTCTTTTGTAATAGTGCAGTTGCTTCATAAACCCACTTTACCTACATGATGTGGTGCTTTGCAAGATGAGAACGGAAGAGAGGAGAGGTGGACGCAAAGAGAGAAATAAACACAGAGAGTGATCTGGAGACACAGAGGGAGAGGGACAGGGTGAGAGGTGGCAGAAGACGAGCAGACAGATGGAGAGACACTGATTCATTAGATAGTGCCTCAGTTTCCCTTCTCTTCCCACTCAATGAGAACGGCCCCGAGGCAGCTTGAGATACGAGAGTTAAATCAACTCTTCTCTGGTTGATCTCAGCTCTTGAGTATCTTCCAAATGTGAGCATCTGGGTGCTTTGGACTGTGTTTGTAGTGTTTGAAGATAAATATATTTTTTTCACTCATATGGCCAGTAATATCTTGTGCTCTCCAAGGAGATAAAGATTTGTTTCAGCCTTGAGGCATGATGGTGGGTTGAGCCTCGGTCCTGGAAGAGTGTTTTTTTTTTAAAATACAGTATTTATTTATTTATTTTAAAAATGTATTTATTTTTATTTATTTATTTTTGACTGCACTGCATCTTCGTTGCTGCACTCGGGCTTTCTCTAGTTGTGGCAAGAGGGAGCTAATCTTCGTTGTGATGCACGGGCTTCTCCTTGTGGTGGCTTCTCATTGTCGTGGCTTCTGTTGTTGCGGAGCACAGGCTCTAGAGCACAGGCTCAGTAGCTGTGGCACACGGGCTCAGTAGTTGTGGCTTGTGGGCTCTAGAGCGCAGGCTCAGTAGTTGTGCTGCTCCGTGGCATGTGGGATCTTCCTGGACCAGGGCTTGAACCCCTGTTCCCTGCATTGGCAGGCGGATTCTTAACCACTGCTCCACCGAGTGTTTTTGACTGTGTGTAATGCTTTTCTTTGGCACTGGCTTTGGGGCCTATCAGTGTGCTAGCCACGGGCTTTCCAGAGATTCTCTGCCTTTTATGCATTCAGAACTGGACATATATAGAGACAGATGCATAAAGATCTATCCATCTATCTATCTATATCTTTATCTGTATCTCTCTATATATATCTTTATTTTCTAATTGTTGCTGGCTTGTTGCTTTTTGTTTTTTCCCTTCAGTATATCCTCTGTCACAATTATGTGTGTCATTACTGCTGAGTGGGAGAAGCCTACCTGTCTGTGAAAACCACAGCCTACCTTGAACCTTCCAAACCTTGTGCCTGGGCCTGGCAGGAATCTGTGTGTGGCTTGGTTTTTCTGAGCTCTGCTTGCTGGTGGTGACCCCTTCTGGTTCTGATATTTGAGTTTCATCTCAAGATAGTAATTTCTTTTTGATCTCCTGGCCCCAGAAAGGTATTCTGGCTTTCCCATCCTTAGAGGACTACCAATGTTGGCCATTGGGACAGTGGCCTGCTCTTACCCTCAGATCTCACTGTTTGTTACGAGCTTTGCTGTCAGATTTTGATGAGAGCTTGTTTACTCTGCCTTATGGTGTGGACAAAAAGAGAAAGGCTTAGGGGCTTCCCTGGTGGCACAGTGGTTGAGAGTCCGCCTGCCGATGCAGGGGACACGGGTTCGTGCCCAGGTCTGGGAAGATCCCACATGCCGCGGAGCGGCTGGGCCCGTGAACCATGGCCGCTGAGCCTGCGCGTCCGGAGCCTGTACTCCGCAACGGGAGAGGCCACTGCAGTGAGAGGCCCGCGTACCGTAAAAAAAAAAAAAAAAAAAAGAGAAAGGCTGAAAATGAGGTATCATTGGAAGACTATTCTCTAAGAGCGCAGACTCTTCTCTGGCTTGTCTTTTAACCTGAAGTTTTCGTTTACTCCTATCCTGTATCACTGTTCAAATTCACAGTTTTACTACTCCTGTCACTTTGAGCATGTAAACATCTTTACCTGTTTCTCAGTTTCTTCCCAGGTTACATGATCTTATTTCATTTGTAAAATGGAAGTAGTTGAAACAGGCTAATGTGCTGTGAATGGAAGCTTAGAGGCTGACGGCGGAGAGAGCTTTTAGATGATGGGAAAGGTTAGGATGCTGTAGTGATTCAGATGTCTGCTTTCTTCTCCTAAGAGGGTATATACAATATACCTTCTTGCTTCATGTGTAGCTTGGTAAAGCTTAGGTAGGGCCTGACTGCGGTATATTGTTAGAAGGAAGAAATGGGAAGAGATTATTTATCATGGTACTCAGGCTTCTCCTATCTGACTATTAGTCTCATACCATGTTGTAAAATGGGAAGTAAACACTATTTCCCAGAGGAAAGTTGTCATGGTGGTATGACACATATGATTTCATTGAAATTCGTTCCTCAAAAAAAGTTTCATGGGACTTCCCTGGTGGTCCAGTGGTTAAGACTCCATGCTTCCAATGCAGGGGGCAGGGTTCGATTCCTGGTTGGGGAACTAAGATCCGACATGCCACACGGCCCGACCAAAAATTTAAAAAACAAACAAACAAACAAGAAAAACAGTTTCATTGCTTCAGCTGGTAAATATTTGGGGTCTTCCAATTTATAATTGCTTTAGTCAGAGTAATTATAAAAAGAGGAAAGTGAATTTTAAACCTTAAGGCCTTCGTTTGTATGTCTTATAAAGATATATAGATGCAGTAGCTCAGACATGTTTCTTTAATTCCCTCAGTGTTCATGTGCCTGCCAGTGTCCCAGGCACTAGAGGGACCCTGACCTTCAAGAAGCTTATTGTTTCACCTTTTAAACTACCTAGGAGTAGGGCTTCCCTGGTGGCGCGGTGGTTGAGAGTCCGCCTGCCAATGCAGGGGACACGGCTTTGTGCCCCGGTCTGGGAAGATCCCACGTGACGCGGAACGGCTGGGCCCGTGAGCCATGGCTGCTGGGCCTCCACGTCTGGAGCCTGTGCTCTGCAACAGGAGAGGCCACAACAGTGAGAGGCCCGCGTACCGCAAAAAAAAAAAAAAAAGAAGAAAAAAAAAACCTAGGAGTTTCTAACACCTGAAGGACCTGGGATGCAGTATAATAAATGGAAAAATACCTCTGGTCACATCCTAGGACTATGGACATTTCATGTCAAGAATGTTTCTCCAATCAGGGGCCCTTTGGGTCTTGTATGCTTGGGAGTCTTAGAAGACTTAACATTTTTGTTTTCATTTTATGTTATCATTATATGATAATATAAAACAAATTATTTGGAGCACATTTGCAATCACCTGGATGACCCTTGCATGACAGATTTGGCTACAACATTTCAAAACCTGCCTCTTTGTTTCAGACTGGTTATGCGGCCCCCACAGCACCACTTATCATGGGCTGATGAGGAAGGCACAGCAGTGGGCTTAGTGTAAGTGATGTGTCTGTGTAAAATGAAACTGATTGACAACATAGAGTGTTGGAGTCTCTGTGTTCTCAATGGAAAAGTGATGGGGAATGGGGTTTTGATCTTGTAAATGTAACTCAAAAGTGCAGCACACAAGCTGCCAGTGCCTACTGACATTAGCTGTTGGGATGTAGTTTCAGTGGAAGTGCATCCCTTGTTGGATTAAATGAATGTTGTTAATTATCATTCCATTGATTTTCAAACGTGTGTTGGGCACATTAATGTTTTGGAACTATAATTATAATCAGTTTATATCTGTTTATGTTTGTTCATAGTTCGTAACATGATATAGACAATATTTACATCAACTCTGCAATCCATAGGAGATATTTTCTTTAATAAGGTCTACGTGTTAGTCAAGTGTGAGAAATACTGTTCTAAAGGGACTTGAACTCCTCAAGAACTCTAAAAGATTGAAAACATTAGTTTCTCCATTTTTCATTGCTTACTGATATTGTCCATCATGTAAATTGAGGGCAAAAATATTGTGGAAGAAGTTCATCTTAAATTGGTCCCAGTCTTAAGGATCATGTTTGCCATTTGCCCACAGAAGAAACTCTTCTTGCTTTTTTCCTATGTCAT
This sequence comes from Mesoplodon densirostris, assembly GCF_025265405.1. Classification (NCBI taxonomy): domain Eukaryota; kingdom Metazoa; phylum Chordata; class Mammalia; order Artiodactyla; family Ziphiidae; genus Mesoplodon; species Mesoplodon densirostris. The sequence continues at coordinate 109,912,370 of NC_082666.1, forward strand.
TCATTTTAATTACTTCATTTAAAAAAGATTTTTTTTGTATCCACATGTGCCTGGGACTGTGCTAGGAACTGGGTGCTTAAAAATCATATCCAGTCAAAAATCCAAGTTTCTTGGCCAGCTGCTCTCTCTCCAGAGGCACCAGTGAGTGTAATGAATGGGAAGAATCATGAGGTGGATGGTCTGGGTCCAGGTCTCACTGGGGGTCGGAAATCAAGCACACCTACTAAATTCAGGCAGTGTTTTCCTCTCTCCAGTAGAGACGTTATCTCCACTTATCTTGTGTGGTGATGATACAGTTTCAACAAGAGAGATTCTAGGTCCTGGTCAGATTATCTTCAGGTTCCCATCTTCACCATCCCGTGGACTGTGACTGATGTCACAGAGAGGGGCTCACAAACTCAGAGGCCTCCGCGGCCAGGCAGGTAACACTGACCCGATAGAATGGAGTTGGGGCCCAGTAGCAGCCTCTGCTTTATCTGCTGGGGGGACGGACAGATGCTGACAGGCAGGATGTAGGCCCAGTGTCGCCAGCGATGCCAGCTTATAAAGGATGGTGAAACATCCGGCTTTTAAATAGAAATTTCTAATTTTGCATACTCCGTGAGGTGGGAAAGATACCATTTCCAGTTTGCAACCCCTGTTTCCTACCTGTGAATATGCCCTGGTAAATTCAAGTGTCAGTTGTGATCCTGCTTTGAAGATCCGTGAACATGTGGTTCCATGTGCCCTTAGACCTTTAATCATGTTACTTCTTCCCCTTTCAAGTTTGTGGGATCATATTTTGACCCAAAGCTAGTCTATCTTTACTCTCTTTTTTGCTCTAGGATATTTTTGTCATTTCAGAGTTACCTTGTTGAGGCTCAGCAGGTGGTGCTGTACAATATTTTCTACCTCCAGGTTATGCTGCCCTGATAGGTGTGTCCTTGGGGGAGGTGGGCTGAGCTCTGAAAGCACTGAGATATCCAGAACACCTCTTCCCCTGATGTCTTTCCTTCTCTTCATTTGAAGCTGGAAGTACCTGTCTGTCACAGTTTTAAGACAGGTAAAAAATCAATTGGCATGGAATGATTTCTGATGAAAAATAAGGGAATTTAGTGATGAGAGGTCATATTTTCTGGTACCACAATGGTGTTCCCTTTCATTGCTGGAATGTTTTGTCCTTCAGGCAAAAAAAATTTTGAGGAGATGAAAAGATGCTCAACATCACTAATCATCAGAGGAATGCAGATCAAAACCACAGTGAAATATTGCCTCATACCTGTTATGATGGCTGTTATTAAAGACAGAGAAGGTAATAAGTGCTAGTTAGAATGTGGAGAAATTGGGAACCTGTACACTGTTGGTGGGAATGTAAAGTGGTGCAGCCACTATGGAAAACAGTATGCAGTTTCCTCCAACAAATTGAAGATAGAACTACCATATGATCCAGCAATCCCACTTCTGCATGTATATCCAAAAGGATTGAAATCAGGATCTTGAAGAGATATCTGCACTCCCATGATCAGTGCAACACTATTCACAATAGCTAAGAGTTGGAAACAGCTGAAGTGTCCATTGACAGATGAATGAATAAAGAAAATGGGGTGTATACATACAGTGGAATATCACTCAGCTTTAAAAAAAGAAGGAACTTCTGCAGTATGTGACAACATGGGTGAACCTTGAGGACATTATTCTAAGTGAAATAAACCAGTCACAGAAGGACCAATAATGTATAATTCCACTTCCATGAGGTATCAAAATAGCCAACCCTTAGAAAGTAGAATGGTGGTTGGCAGGGGTTGGGGGATTGGGAAATGAAGAGTCGCTGGCTGTTCCGTGGGTTAGAGAGTTTCAGTCGTTCAACATGAACAAGCTCTAGAGATCTGCTCTGCAACAGTGTGCATGTAGGTGACAGTACTGCACACTTACAAGTTTGTCAAGAAGGTAGATTTCACGTTATATGTTTCTTAACCACAAGGAGAGAAAAACTATGGAAATATCAAATTTCTTTTTTATAGAGATAAGAAATTTGGATAGCTACAAAAGCTCTGTGTCTTGTAATTTTTGTCAGCCCCAAATACAGGCTCCATCAAGAGTTTCCCCTTAAATGTCCTCATACCAGTCCTTTTCAGGTGACCAGGCAGAAACACTCCAGATAAAGAGATTCTGAGAGCTCCATCCCCGCCCCCTGCCACCGCCCCACACTGATGGCAACCACTCTCTTCAATTTCATTTTTTTTATTTCAATTTTTAAAAATTTTGGGGGGACATTCTGGGGAATGTTCAGCCATGATACCCACTTGTGATCATTTACAACTACACAGTTATGGAGCATGCTCAAGTGGCCATGTTGTCATAATGGTATCTCTGACCTAGAGTGTTTTTGTTTGTTTGTTTGTTTTAATGTCTGGCTAGAAAACAAAAAAGTGCAAGTGAGTTATTCATTTTGAAACCTGAATGCAGTGGTGGAAGTCTCCGCTGCTGTGAGCCATCTGTGGCTGCCTGGTCCCGAGGTGGAGGGTCAGGGGTGTTGAGGCAGCATGTGCTGGCTTGTTGCCCATCTTCTTAGGCGTGGTGGCCGCACAGTGCATCCCCTGGTGTGACACAGTCACGTTGTAATTCTTTCTCCTATAGAGCAGGGTTACAGTCTGTTCTGGCTGAGGCAGAAGAATTTCTGAGGAGTCAACTGACATTTGCTTAGAAAATCCGTGTTTTAGGACATTTGTATGTCATGTTTTCTGACAGACATGCCGTAAACTAGTGTTAGTGTTGGTGATGTAAATACTTTTTGTTTTCCTCCTTGGGGATCTGTTGGCATAGCCTGTACTTCAGTCTGGCAGATATGAGTAGCTTGGGGATGTTAATGAATGAATAATAGTGCATGCATTTCTGCTCTAACGTAGTATGTGCATTCCAGAAAAAAACTAATATTCTGCAAACACACACAAGACATATAAAAAAAAAAGTAGGAATGGGGCCGACCTCTCCATATCTGTACAGCTTTGCAGCCAGAATACTCAAAAACAGTAACAATCCTAATAAGATATTAGCCCAATAAAAAAAACCCCACGTTACGTTCTTAATAGACAGAGACATGCAGCAGTCCAGAAAATCAGTCCAGGATAAACTGTAGATGTTTTAAACAGTGAAAATATAGGATTTTGCAGTTTATTTCTTTATTTTTTTACGGTGAAGGTAACTTGATGGATGGAGGTGTATGGGTTGTGGCTACCAAGTTACGGGAACAAGGACAAAATGAACAAACACAAAGCATGTGGAATGTCTGTGCCAGCAGGAAGTCCCCGGGGAGTGGGCACTGTGCCTAGCACTGGGTTCACTGGCAGCTGGCTACCTTCAGTGGCGGTAATAGGCTTGCATTTGGTGGCTGTTACTTGGGCACAGAGCACTGACATGCTGGGAAATGCAGCTTTCACTTCTGCATCTCTCACCTACTGACCGAGGGGACGAGCTAATTGAGGCTCTAGGAACATGCACTCTGTCTGAGCAGTCCTAGTCTTGAGTACAAATTCATGGGAGGCTAAAGGAAGGCACTGAGCCAGAAATGTGCATTAGATTGATTCCATGTGTACAGATCTGGCGGTTTTATATTGGTCTAAAAAGATAATGTATTGCCTCTCTCCTAAAAGATTACAGTGAATAAGCTGTCTTTGGACTAATAAAATCTGTCCACAGAAGTCCTCTGATCTATTAGATAGGCTGTTACAATCCTAATGAGCCCTGTGAGAATTAAAATGTTATATTATGTGAGCATTTGGGCCCTTAAAAAGTGACCTATTCTGCTGAATGATATTCAAAATTAAAGTTCTCATTCAGTAGCTGAATAAGAATTCAGTTCTTCTTGAGTTCAACTTATTCAACCAAGTAAGCTGAATAATCTTACTCAACTCTTTTAAGCAGTGCTAACATTTATTCACTGTGAAGCTGGTGTATTTGTTTATGTGATTAACTCCAATGAAAGTACAATGACATAATCCATTATGTTAGTTGGGGTTCTCCAGAGAAACAGAACCAGTAAGATGTGAGAGTGTGTGTGTGTGTGTGTGTGTGTGTGTGTGTGAGTGTATAGAGGCGGGGGCTGGGGGTGGATTTATTTTAAGGAATTAGCTCACACAATTGTGGAGGCTAGCAAGTCTGAAATCTGCAGGCTGGGCGGGTAGGCTGGAGATTCGGGAAGGCAGTGGGCTGGCAAAATTCCATCTTTCTTGGGGACGATAAGTTTTCATTTAAAGGTCTTCAACTCACTGGAAGAGGCCTGCCCACATTATGGAGGGTAATCTGCTTTATTAATCTCACATACAAAAGACCTTCACAGCACCGTCCAGACACGTACAACCAAATACGTAAGCACTGCAGCCTAGCCAAGTTGACACATAAAATTAACCACTGCAGCTATTAAATAAAATGTTTTACATATACTCTGTTTTCGAGATTCCCTATGTTACGGGAATGTTTTGGAAAGATCAGAGAGCATTTCTTTCTTTCTTTTTTTTTATTGCTTCCATCTTATAAAATACACACCAGAAAATTTTCAAATATTTATTTGAATCTGGGAAAAATCCCTATACATATGTTATATTCCCCTTGTACCCCTTCCAAATGCCGAAACACTTCAAAACCACATACCAAGTTTCTGGGGAGGCTTTAAAGTTATTAACATTTTTCTATCTGCCAGGAAGAGGCTTTCCCTATCTGTGTTCATGGCTCTGAGATGCCCTGGGAGAAGAGGGCTTACTCACCCTGGTGTCTACCCCTCCATTCTCACCCTACAACCTCACTCTTCATGAAAATATTCGTAACTGCAAACTGAGCCCCTCATGGAAGAGACATCTTGGATTTAAGCAGCCTCTCAGCCATCTGGCAAGTCACACCAGCACTTTACATTGCTGCACTTTCCCAGGCAAACTAACTGCTTGCTTGCTCACTTCCTTTCTTTCTTTCCCTTCTTCTCCCTCCCTCCCTCCCTCCTTCCCTCCCTCCCTCCCTCCCTCCTGTAAGTGCTATGGGAAAGGCACTATGCTAACAAGTCCAAAGGTGAAGTTTTCATGAGAAACAGAGCAAAACTCCCTAGAGTAGGAGCAGGTTTTTACTTTACTGTCCCCAACTACTAGTTTTTGTCCCTGAGTTGGTAGAGCTAATAGGGATGCAATTTGACAGGTATTGGGAAGCCAAGAATGTTTCACCAGACATGGGTCCTAAAACTTCCATGCTCATATTCCCGGGATGAGGCATTCCTCAGCACCCAGGAGCTTGGCAGGCACTAATTTTAAATCACGTCTTTTCTCAGGCTTTGCAGCTCGAGGCCTCACTCAAGCAGCATTGGCCACACCTGGGAGTTTTTCTAGACATGCAGGCTCTAGGTCGGTCCCACCACAGACCTACTGAGGCATCTGCATTTTAACGGGATCCCTGGGAGATTTGTGTGTGTATTAAACTCTGCTGAGGAAATGAGAAACGGGGAGGGCGTGGTGTGTGACCACGCTTGGTCGGGGGGAGTTGCTTTTCAAAAGATAGAAAAGCCCCAGAAAGAGAATGTGGAACTGAGGGAGGAAAGATAAACATCATGTGCTTCAAATTTTGCCTGGGGTTGCCTCTGGTTACTTGAAATCTGAATTGTGAAGTGTTCATGATTGGATTTACCACGAAGATAAGAAATTTATACTTCATCAAGTATATTGTATAATATTTTGTGAATGTGTTCTTCAGAGACAAATACACATACAGAAAAGGGCACAGAGCTTGGTGTACAGCTTGCTGAATCTTTCCAGATGGAATGCTCGCATATTCAGCATCCAGATCAGGAAACAGCATGTTCCTTAGAAGCTCCTGTGCTCCCTTCCAACCAATCCCTACAGCCCCTCCCTGACCCCCAGGCATGATCTCTTGCCTGTTCTTTTCCTTACTACATGGGTTTGGCTTCTTGCACTCAATATTATGCTTGTGAGCTTGTTGCTGTAGATCTGTCATTTCCACTGCTGTAGAGTATTCACTGTGTGAAGATATCACAATTCATTTATCTGTTTTACTGTTAATGGCCATTTGGGTACTGTCTACTTTGTGGCTGTTGCGTAGAGTGCCGCCATGGGCAGTCTGTCACATGTCTTTTGGTAAACATATGGAGTCACCCAATGCCTTGCTTTTAATAACTGTTTGCAAAATACCTTCAGCTTTCCTTGCTAACTCAGGGCCATCATTATGAAGCCGAGTTTCATCCTGGACTGTAGTATAGTGATATCCTCAGGATTTGGGGAATGGTAGTTCAGCCTGGCTTTTTGAGTTCCTGTGTGCATTTTCTGTTTTTGCTGTCTGGCTGCCAGGTTACAATTTACTATTGTTGGTTCTTCCTTCCTTCCTTCCTTCCTGAGTACCTTTGTTTGCTGAAGACTCAGAAAGCAAAATGATCAGATATACTAGAATTGAGTTTTAAACCCCCTTGAATGTAGTCCTGTGCCAAAGAGGGGTGTCTCACAAGGTGCTGTTCATCCTTTCCTGACTTTCAGTCTTCTTTTGGATTCTTCATGGTGCCAGATATGTGAGTTTCAGATGACTGGAGTGCTGCCATCATTTTGAAATTGGTATTTTTTGCAGTTTTATTCCTTTTCTGTTTTTATGCATATTTTAACCCCTTTCCCCCTTTTGTTCATTTTGAACATTCCCCAAAGCAGACACTGTAGTTCTAAATTATCTTTGTAGAAATTATGTCATTTAGAAAGGTAAACATAAAACATGGATTTATAATATTATGAATACATGTGAGAAGTAGGTGTCTAGCCAAAAGTGGGCATAGTCTTATGCTGATATGAAGCCATAAGCAAGATATGGGCTTGCACCTGTGTCTTGGGCCCCCAGCCCAATCATTGGTCATTGAGATTATCTTTAATGCTCTTTTTTTTGTCTTGGAAAAATGCTACAAAAACTGTATATGGAGGTAAACAGATACTACTGCTTTGTGGGTTCTCCTTGTCCACTCAAGCAGATTATTGTAATAACTTTATAATGGCTCCTTCTTTAGTACCACTTGCATTTAAAGAAACCATTCAGCATTTATTTCTGTTTTGTTTAGTAGCTTTTAAGCCAGTTGTACTGCCCAAAAGGGATGTTATCCACACAGGTGAGAGAGGGTAGCTCATACCTCAGGGAACCAGAACTGGAAACCAGTGAAGTTTGGGGATGAAAAATGTAAATTGAGATAAATGTAAATACACAGCTGACTGAAATTGCTTTTTCCTTATCTGATGAACCAGTGAGTTAAGTGGTAACTCAATTAAGAGAAGACTGACTTTTTTTGTTATTAATTAATTAATTTTTGTATTTGGTTGCACAGGGTCTTGGTTGTGGCATGCAAACTCTTAGTTGTGGCATGCATGTGGGATCTAGTTCCCTGACCAGGGATCAAACCTGGGCCCTCTGCGTTGGAAGCGTGGAGTCTTAACCACTGAGCAACCAGGGAAGTCCCAAAGACTGACTTTTCTTTTCTTGGATCTCCTGAGGGGTTGAGGTCAGATTTCTTCAGGAGATAGTGTTTGCAGATCTGAAGGTTGTTTGCTCTTTTAGCGGGCTGTAGCTCTGGGAGCACAAAAGTGGACTATTTTTCAGGGAAAATGATCCTGGTATAGTGTGGAAAAGATTTTAATAGGATTTTTGGCTACCTTCTTTTTTTTTTTTTTTTTTTTTTTGCAGTACGCAGGCCTCTCACTGCTGCAGCCTCTCTCGTTGCGGAGCACAGGCTCCAGACGCACAGGCCCAGCGGCCATGGCTCACGGGCCCAGCCGCTCCGCGGCATGTGGGATCTTTCCGGACGGGGGCACGAACCCGTGTCCCCTGCATCAGCAGGTGGGCTCTCAACCACTGTGCCACCGGGGAAGCCCCGGCTACCTTCTTTTTAAAATCACATTCCAGAAAATCACCCTTCGGTTCTTTAGAAAATTAAATGAAAAAGTAATTAAAATTTCCTGCAGGTTTCTGGGGAAGCAATGAAGTGGAGAGTATCTCAGGAAACTTCTACCTTGTGGAAAATACACCCCAGGCATCATTGAATGAGATGATGTCTCAAAGGGTTTTAACTGTTGAAATTGAAGATGTCAACAACATTTTGTTTTAAAGGGGAAATGTGTTGAAGAAAATTTGTAAGAAAATCTCTATAATTTTGCTTTAGTTTGATATTTTTTGGTCTATCTGCATAAAACAGAGAGACTGGAAAACGATGATTGGTTTATCTTTGTGTTTGAAGGTTAGGTAGCAGGGTAGGTAGGTAAAAATCAATGATTTTTAAATTAAAAGTAGATTAAAGACTTCTTTTTGTGATATGTTTTTTGTATAGTAACTAAACAAACTCTACATGTGTACAGATAGTTTTAAGATAGTTCAAAGACATCATAGAAAATAAATTCTCATTTAATTACATGATTTTTCAGAGTAAACACTTGTAACCTTTGAGAAAGACTTTTAAGAAGGCCAGAGCAGGTTGTACACAATCTCCAACAGATTTTCTTGCCAGTATCATATATACTCAAGTGTAAGGTCAAGATTTAACTGTTGAAGAAAATTCGGCTATAGCTTATGCACCCAACAGTTATTCTTCCACAATATCAAGAATAATATAGCTAAATGCCAATCATTCAATAGTTAGTAGTAGGTGTTCAATATATATTAAATATGAATTCAAGAAATCCATTTGCTGCTGAGTGAACAGATAGAAGGCACTTATATCCCAGAATATGCTAATTTTAGGAGAGGAAGTGAGCTCTTTACTGGGACTCATGGTTCTATAGTACATTAAGAAGTCATTGGGAGATGTAGAAAGACAAGCAAGTCCTCACCTTCTGTAGAAGCTGGTGGTGGGTAATCTATGTTACGCAGGATTTTAAGTGCGTTTTCATCTACATAATCATGTGACTTGATTTGTGGGTACTTACATACATATAATAATGCTTATAAACTTAAACATAAATATTCTTTTATTAAAAATGCATCCTAGTTTGTTATTGAAATATATTTAGGATTCACAACATTGTTTTAGCCGTTCAGCCAGAGTTCCGATTTCAGTAACCTCGACCCATAAAGACACAATTCTGAGATGGAAGAAAACGAAGGGATCTCTGCATATCAGAAATATTAGTTACAGATCCCTGTAGGACAGACAGTTTCTCCAGCTGATAATTTTCGAGTCTTTTCAGCGTTCTTAGTGTAGGTTATATAGGAAATATTGGGCACCTCCCCCATTTGAAACAATGTAAAAGGAGAAGAAGGAAAAATAAAGGAAGGAGAAGGCAACCAGCAGGTTGAAGTGGAGTGTATGCTCTTGACTGTAGATTTCAGATGCAATCTGTTGTGCTTTCTAGAATCTCTCCTTTCTCACTGTGTTCAGAGGGGGATTGACCCTTTTCAGCTTGTCAATCAGATTTCCCATCGTTTGTCTCCTTCCTGACTCTGTGCCCGGCAAGGGTCCCCTGCTCCTTCCTCACCACTGTGTTCTTTACCCTCCCAGCGGCAGAGTCCTTCACCTGCCTCAGATCCTGTACAGAACACCGCCTTCTTCACTTCACCTCCCACTGTGTCCTTCTTCCCTGGGCTCCGACCTCATTTATTCATTAATGCAGGATCTGTTGCCAGTCGGATCTCTGGGTGCTGCAGGGGGTATGGAGACTGATAGGGTAACTGGGAAGATAAACATCCACAGAAAACTCAGCACACAGAGCTTCAGATAAAATGTGACAGGGGAAGGGATTTCTTGTGGTTGAATCAGTCAGGGCAGGCAGGCAGGCCTCATGGAACAGGTGACTTTTGGGAGAGCCTGGACTGATGTGCAGTGTTTGATTTCTAGATAGGAAATGCAAAGAGTTTTGGTTTTGATCAGAGACTGATATTAAAATATACTTTGACTAGGGAGGGATAAAGCTATTTCCCAACTCTTCAGTCTCAAAAATTGAAAAAAAAATAGTTAAGGGATGGGATGATGTGAAGTCAACCAAGATAACATATTTGTCTCCTCTGTTGAAAATTTATGTATTATGTGTTGGGTGCTATGCGAAATATTTGAGGACAGTGAGCACCTAAGAGTGTTTAGAAGATGGGAAGTTTGAAGGAAATGAGATAGGAGAGTAGAGTGGCCATAGAAATGGTTCTCCAAACCAGAATTTTCTTGTGAATAAAATGAGCGGAACTAATTTGACAGTGTCTTTGAAGAGTAGAAATGTTTTATTTTGATGAAGTCCAATTTGTCAATTTTTTCTTTCACAGATCATGCTTTTGGTGTTTAAGAAATCTTTGCCTACCCCAAGTTTGCAAAGACTTTCTCCTACGTTTCTTCTATAAGTTTTTTTGTTTTAGGTTTCACATTTAGGATCCATTTTGCAAGGTATGGATCAAAGTTCATTTTTTTGCACGTGCATATCTAATTGTTTCAGCCCATTTGTTGAAAAGACTATCTCTGCTGGATTGCTTTTGCACTTTGTCCAAAATCAGTCTTCTGTATTCGTGTTGGGTTTATTTCTGAGCTCTCTGCTCTGTTACATTGATTGAGTTGTCTATCTTTATGCCAGTGTTACATTGTCTTGATGACCATTGCTTTATGATAAGTCTTAAAATCAGGTAATATTAGTTCTTCAAATTTTTTATTTCTCAAAGTTGTCCTGGCTATTTTAAGTCCTCTAATTTCCATAGAATCACGTTGTCAGTTTCTAAAAAAACTCAAAAATCAACCCCCAAAACTAAAAAAACCTGCTGGTTTTTTTCTTTTTTAATATTTATTTATTTATTATTTATTTATTTAGGCTGTGCCAGGTCTTAGTTGCGGCATGCATGTGGAATCTAGTTCCCTGGCCAGGGATCGAACCTGAGCCCCCTGCATTGGGAGCTTGGAGTCCTACCCACTGGACCACCAGGGAAGTCCCCTGCTGGGGGTTTGCTTGGACTTCAATTGCATCTAAAGATCAATTGGGGAAGAATTGGCATCTTAATAATAATAAATAATGAACAAACCTGGTATATTCTCCATTTATTTAGGCCTTGTTACACTCAATTCCAGTAGTTATAAACGTAAAGCTTTATTTGAATACTGAACATAGGATATAAATTTCCATAATGTGTTAAGAGAAGAACATTCCAAGGTATCTGGACTCATGAGCGCTTCAGCCCCTGACCTCCTGGGGTGCCCTTCTGCCCTTCTCTGCACCAGGGGTGACACATATGAGAAATACCAGCCTAAGGGGCAGCACTTGCATAGACATTTGCATGTGATGTGATTTGAATGTAGATAAGGCGTGAGCTCTTGGAAAAACAGTAAACCCACCAGGACTTCCTGAGTCCTGATGACATGATAGGATTCAGGCAAGCACTGGGGCCCTTGGCTGTGCCAGTAGCTTTTAATTAAACACAGCAGTAATTAATTAGCTAGTTAATTGATGTGTTACAGCCCTCTACCACAATTGAGTCGTGGTCATAGAGGTGTCACCCCAGGTGATGTGTATAACTAGGTTGCGAGATTCCTCAATTCTTTCACTCTTGTAGGTTTCCGTTATGGACGTGCTGGGCATCTAAAGTTTGGTTACTTCCCTTATCCCTTCTCACCATCTCTGTAGGAGACTTGGGATCAGCCTTTTTGACACAGAATGTTTCTCACCCACAGGACTTTGAAGAACCTATTTAAGTGAACAAAATCTTTCTTTTTTTTTTTTCTTTCAGGAAAAATGCAAAGCTGAGGAAGCCCTCAGTGACAGACTTCAGCGTGAAACAGAAGTGGGAGATCTACAGTGACAATAAAGAAACTCAGAAAGGTAGGTATGTGGCAGCTGGACTTTGAGGGATACCTTCAGTATCTCAGTGTGTCTGAATTATTAGCAACTAAAAATATGTGGAATCATATTGAAGCAGCAAATGGATCAGATTTCAGAGTCAAATTGGACTCCTTGACAAAAAAAATTTTTTTTTAAGGCCCCTAATTTCTTCTTCTGTTTCTAAGGGCAGCTTATCTTTTGCATAGATCTAATAAATATTTCTGATCCCCTGAACACTTGTCCATCAAACCTCAGTTTTCTTTCCTTGGTCTTTACCAACCAAGGGCCCTCAAGTCCCGGGTCTGCTTATGACAGTAGGGAAATGGTCTTTCCTTGTCATGCAGCCCTACACCCAGCTTACTACAAGGTACATGTATTCAGTGAATGTTTATTAAGTGAAATGCATATTTCTCTTCTCTGTGGAAAGTTCCAGAACTAGAGGATCCCTGATGAGCAAGAAGTAGGAGAGAACCTGCTGAAGTGAAAGCAAAGGTGTGATTGGTTTTGGCCTTTGCTCTATTTGGTTTCTAATGAGTAGGGCCTGTTTCACTCTGCTGTGCTGGTAGATGTTTAATAACAACAGGCTCTGGAGAGGGGAGGAAGGGAAGAAGGGATTTGTAGCATTTGACGATTTCCATGGTATAAATACTCCTGCCATTACCGATTTCAAGCTCCCAAGTCAACATCACTGAATACAGAGTTTGGGAAGAGATGCTTAAAATAAATAGCCTCTCAACTGCTGGTACACATTGTCTCCAGCACAGTACTGGATTCACTTCCTGCATGTGGGTGGTCTCCATAACTAATGGAATTATCTTAGCTAAAATGAAAATGGGTGCTTAAAAAATAATCATCCATGAAAGTGGCATTGTGCAATTTGGGCACGTCACTTTGCTTTTCTGATTGTTCATATGATAACCTTTAATGCTCCTTCCAGTATTTATACTGAATGAGATTGACAATTAACTGCATTTTGTGGGTTATTGCTATTGAAACCTCTGGAATTATTAAGAATTCTCCCCATATCCTTGGAGAATTATTATCAATGTCAACCTTATATCTGATCTCCACAGGTCATTAGACCATACATACTAAGCTTTTATTACAGAATTTGAATGGACCAATCCTTTGCTTTATGCTAGAGTCACAGATTCTCCTAGCCACTGTCTTTACTTATTTCCATGTCATCCCAAATCTTTAGACTAAGAGGATGTTTGCAAAAGGAGACAGAGTTTCTTGCCCTGATACAGCATATGATGAAGACCAAACAGGCCCTGAACAGTGAGAGTCAGTAGTGACGAGACCTGAGTCCTTATCAAGACCTGCCAATTTCTGCCTGTAATACATGGGACAATTGACTTCCTCATTTTGATCATTAGCTTCTCATCTGTAAATGGAGATTAATAATAAACTGTCCTGTCTAACCCTAATAACTAACATTTTATTGACTTTGTAGTTTATGAAGCTCTTTTTCATAATTAAAAAGAATTCAATTCTCAAACTTTCTCTGAGGAAAGTGCAAATTCCCCACTTTTATGGATGGGAACAATGAGTTCCAGGTTTAATAACTTGTTCAAAGTCACCCAGCTAATAAGCAATGGGTTGTCTTTCTGTCTTTACACAGGTGGTGCTTTCTGGTATAAACATACCAGACTTCCTGCCTGCCTCTTAGGGTTGTCCTGTAAGAGAGTAGGAGATGATTTATGGGAGAGCATGTTAAAGGCTGTAAAGAACTATACAGAAGTTTACCAATTTAGTATAATTGTCAACACCTTATGCCACTGGTTCTGAGAAACTCATTTCTTTCTCTCCAGTCCTTATTCCTATGTCACTCAAAAGAGAAGGTTCCTAGCTTTGTGGTCAGATGAATCCCCTTTATGTACTGCCAGTTCCAAGTTTTGCTACCTCTTAATTGGTTTTGTGTTTGGTTCATGACTTTCTTGTAAAGTTGCTTATTTCTCTTGGATTCTCTGGTTGAGTTTTTGGTTTCTTGTAAAAAGAAACTCTGCCATCTTCATGATATCACTGATACCTTGCAACTTACTTATTCTTTGCAGTGCATGGAATTTGTTTTTTTCTCCTTGAAAGTACTAATTTTGGAGTCCAGGAAATTTCTATTCTTATTGGACTGATTGCTTTTTAAACTTGCTACCCAGATGTCATCTTGGAATTTCAGATCATTTTAGGTAGCTGATGTAGCAAGTAGATCTGTTTACCTCAAGGCATCTCCTCTGAAAGATGGTCTTCCTTGGAGTTCTGTGTGTGAAGCTGGCTGACAGACAGGGGACCCTGATTACTAGGTGCATGGGGTATGGATGTTTAGAGAGAAGTCTTAGCTTTCCTTTTGGGAATCATTCAGTTATTTTTAAAAAGACAAACCCTGTCTTGTTGCATTTGGAATCAGCTGTGGCTTATCTGCTCTTCTTTCGTAGAGTAAGAGCAGCTATGGGCTTGAGAGGCAGTGTGCCTTAGTATACAATTTTAATCTCTATTTTCAGCCCCCCTTCTCACTCTCTGGGGTTCTGCATGACCAGTTGTCTCTTCTTTGTGTACAGTAGGACCTTCAACACACATCTTCTGGACCTCCTTTTCCCAAACTCTCTTCCCTTTGTCAGTACATTACCATCCAGTTTCCTTTTTCCAGCAATGTGTTTAAATCACTTTACTGCTGATGGGCCCCTCTTCCATTCTTTTAATTTTTTTAATAGATCTTTATTGGAGTATAATTGCTACACAATACTGTGTTAGTTTCTGTTGTACACCAAAATGAATCAGCCATATGCGTACATATGTCCCCATATCCTCTCCCTTTTGAGCCTCCATCCCATCCTCCCAACCCACCCCTCTAGGTGGTCACAAAGCACCGAGCTGATCTCCCTGTGCTATGTGGCTGCTTCCCACTAGCTATCTATTTTACATTTGGTAGTGTATATATGTCCATGCCACTCTCTTCATCCCAGCTTACCCTTCCCACTCCCCATGTCCTCAAGTCCATTCTCTATGTCTGCGTCTTTATTCCTGTCCTGCCCCTAGGTTCTTCAGAACATTTTTTTTTTAGATTCCATATATATGTGTTAGCATACGGTATTTGTTTTTCCTCTTTCTGACTTACTTCACTCTGTATGACAGACCCTGGGTCAATCCACCTCACTACAAATAACTCAATTTCGTTTCTTTTTATGGCTGAGTAATATTCCATCATATATATGTGCCACATCTTCTTTATCCATTCATCTGTTGATGACACTTAGGTTACTTCCATGTCCTGGCTATTGTAAATAGAGCTGCAATGAACATTGTGGTACATGACTCTTTTTGAATTATGGATTTCTCATGGTATATGCCCAGTAGTGGAATTGTTGGGTCGTATGGTAGTTCTACTTTTAGTTTTTTAAGGAACCTCCATACAGTTCACCATAGTGCCTGTATCAATTTACATTCCCACCAACAGTGCAAGAGGGTTCCCTTTTCTCTACACCCTCTCCAGCATTTATTGTTTCTAGATTTTTTGATGATGGCCATTCTCACTGGTGTGAGGTGATACCTCATTGTAGTTTTGATCTGCATTTCTCTAATGATTAGTGATGTTGAGTATCCTTTCATGTATTTATGGGCAATCTGTATATCTTCTTTGGAGAAATGTCTAGGTCTTCTGCCCATTTTTGGATTGGGTTGTCTGTTTTTTTCATATTGAGCTGCATGAGCTGCTTGTAAATTTTGGAGATGAATCCTTTGTCAGTTGCTTTATTTGCAAATCTTTTCTCCCATTCTGTGGGTTGTCTTTTTGTCTTGTTTGTGGTTTCCTTTGCTATGCAAAAGCTTTTAAGTTTCATTAGGTCCCATTTGTTTATTTTTGTTTTTATTTCCATTTCTCTAGGAGGTGGGTCCAAAAGGATCTTGCTGTGATTTATGTCATTGAGTGTTCTGCCTTGTTTTCTTCTAAGAGTTTTATAGTGTCTGGCCTTACATTTAGGTCTTTAATCCATCTTGAGGTTTTTTTTGTGTGTGTATGGTGTTAGGGAGTGTTCTAGTTTCATTCTTTTACATGTAGCTGCCCAGTTTTCCCAGCACCACTTATTGAAGAGGCTGCCTTTCCTCCATTGTATATTCTTGCCTCCTTTATAAATTTAAGGTGACCATATGTGTGTGGGTTTATCTCTGGGCTTTCTATCCTGTTCCATTGATCTATATTTCTGTTTTTGTGCCAGTACCATACTGTCTTGATTACTGTAGCTTTGTAGTATAGTCTGAAGTCCAGGAGCCTGATTCCTCCGGCTCTGTTTTTCTTTCTCAAGATTGCTTTGGCTATTCGGGGTCTTTTGTGTTTCCATACAGATTGTAAAATTTTTTCTAGTTCTGTGAAATATGCCATTGGTAGTTTGATAGAGATTGCATTGCATCTGTAGGTTGCTTTGGGTGGTATAGTCATTTTCACAATGTTGATTCTTCCAATCCAAGAGTATGGTATATCTCTCCATCTGTTGGTATCATCTTTAATTTCTTTCATCAGTGTCTTACAGTTTTCTGCATACAGGTCTTTTGTCTCCTTACATAGGTTTATTCCTAGGTATTTTATTCTTTTTGTTGCAGTGGTAAATGGGAGTGTTCCTTAATTTCTCTTTCAGATTTTTCATCATTAGTGTATAGGAATGCAAGAGATTTCTGTGCATTAATTTTGTATCCTGCTACTTTACTAAATTCATTGATTAGCTCTAGTAGTTTTCTGGTATAACATCTTTAGGATTCTCTATGTGTTGTATCATGTCATCTGCAAACAGTGGCAGCTTTACTTCTTCTTTTCCAATTTGGATTCCTTTTATATGTTTTTCTTCTCTGATTGCTGTGGCTAAAACCTCCAAAACTATGTTGAATATGAGTGGTGAGAGTGGGCAACCTTGTCTTGTTCCTGATCTTAGAGGAAATGGTTTCAGTTTTTCACCATTGAGAACAATGTTGGCTGTGGTTTTGTCATATATGGCCTTTATTATGTTGAGGTAGGTTCCCTCTATGCCTACTTTCTGGAGAGTTTTTATCATAAATGGGTGTTGAATTTTGTTGAAAGCTTTCTCTGCATCTATTGAGATGATCATATGGTTTTTCTCCTTCAATTTGTTAATATGGTGTATCACATTGATTGATTTGCATATATTGAAGAATCCTTGCGTTCCTGGGATAAACCCCACTTGATCATGGTGTATGATCCTTTTATTGTGCTGTTGGATTCTGTTTGCTAGTATTTTGTTGAGGATTTTTGCATCTATGTTCATCAGTGATATTGGCCTGTAGTTTTCTTTCTTTGTGACATCTTTGTCTGGTTTTGGTATCAGGGCGACGGTGGCCTCATAGAATGAGTTTGGGAGTGTTCCTCCCTCTACTATATTTTGGAAGAGTTTGAGAAGGATAGGTGTTAGCTCTTCTCTAAACGTTTGATAGACTTCACCTGTGAAGCCCTCTGGTCCTGGGCTTTTGTTTGTTGGAAGATTTTAAATCACAGTTTCCATTTCAGTGCTTGTGATTGGTCTGTTCTTATTCTCTATTTCCTCCTGGTTCAGTCTCAGAACGTTGTGCTTTTCTAAGAATTTTTCCATTTCTTCCAGGTTGTCCATTTTATTGGCATAAAGTTGCTTGTAGTAATCTCTCATGATCCTTTGTATTTCTGCAGTGTGACTTGTTACTTCTCCTTTTTCATTTCTAATTTTTTTAAATTTAATTTTATTTATTTTTTTATATAGCAGGTTCTTATTAGTTATCCATTTTTTACATATTAGTGTATATATGTTAATCCCAATCTCCCAGTTCACCATTTATGATTTCTTTCCTTCTGATAACTTTGGGGATTTTTTGTTCTTCTTTCTCTAATTGCTTTAGATGTAAGGTTAGGTTGTTTATTTGAGTTGTTTCTAGCGGTAAGATTTTATCACTGTAAACTTCCCTTTAGAACTGCTTTTGCTGCATTCCATAGTTTTTGGGTCGTTGTGTTACATTGTCATTTGTTTCTAGGTATTTTTTGATTTCCTCTTGATTTCTTCAGTGATCTCTTGGTTATTTAGTAATGTATTGTTTAGCCTCCATGTCTTTGTATTTTTTACAGATTTTTGTCTGTAATTGATATCTAGTCTCATAGTGTTGTGGTTGGAAGAGATACTTGATACAATTTCAATTTTCTTAAATTTACCAGGGCTTGATTTGTGACCCAAGATATGATCTGTCCTGGAGCGTGTTCTATGAGCGCTTGAGAAGAAAGTGTATTCTGTTGTTTTTGGATGGAATGTCCTATAAATATCAATTAAGTCCATCTTGTTTAATGTATCATTTAAAGCTTGTGTTTCATTATTTATTTTCATTTTGGATGATCTGTCCATTGGTGAAAGTGGGGTGTTAAAGTCCCCTACTATGAATGTGTTACTGTCCATTTCCCCTTTTATGGCTGTTAGCATTTGCCTTATGTATTGAGGTGCTCCTATGTTGGGTGCATAAATATTTACAATTGTTATATCTTCTTCTTGGATTGATCCCTTGATCATTATGGAGTGTCCTTCTCTGTCTCTTGTAATAGTCTTTATTTTAAAGTCTCTTTTGTCTGATATGAGAATTGCTACTCCAGCTTTCTTTTGGTTTCCATTTGCATGGAATATCTTTTCCATCCTCTCACTTTCAGTCTGTATGTGTCTGTAGGTCTGAAGTGGGTCTCTTGTAGACAGCATATATATGGGTCTTGTTTTTGTATCCATTCAGCCAGTCTATGTCTTTTGGTTGGAGCATTTAATCCATTTATATTTAAGGTAGTTATCGATATGTAGTTCCTATTACCGTTTTCTTAATTGTTTTCAGTTTCTTATTGTAAGTCTTTTCCTTCTCTTGTGTTTTCTGCCTAGAGAAGTTCCTTTAGCATTTGTTGTAAAGCTGGTTTGGTGGTGCTGAATTCTCTTTGCTTGTCTGTAAAGTTTTTAATTTCTCCGTCAAATCTGAATGAGATCCATGCCAGGTAGAGTAATCTTCGTTGTAGGTTTTCCCCTTTCATCACTTTAAATATGTCCTGCCAGTCCCTTCTGGCTTGCAGAGTTTCTGCTGAAAGATCAGCTGTTAACCTTATGGGAATTCCCTTGTATGTTACTTGTTGCTTTTCCTTTGATGCTTTTAGTATTTTTTTGTATTTAATTTTTGATAGTTTGATTGATATGTGTCTTGGAGCGTTTCTCCTTGGGTTTATCCTGTATGGAACTCTCTGTGCTTCCTGGACTTGATTGACTATTTCCTTTCCTGTATTAGGGAAGTTTTCAACTATAATCTCTTCAAATATTTTCTCATTCCCTTTCTTTTTCTCTTCTTCTTCTGGGACCCCTATAATTCGAATGTTAGTGCATTTAATGTTGTCCCAGAGGTCTCTGAGACTATCCTGAATTATTTTCATTCTTTTTTCTTCTTTCTGCTCTCTGGTATTTATTTCCACTATCTTCCAGGTCACTTATCCATTCTTCTGCCTCGGTTATTCTGCTATTGATTCCTTCTAGAGAGTTTTTAATTTATTTATTGTGTTGTTCATCATTGTTTGTTTGCTCTTTAGTTCTTCTAGGTCTTTGTTAGATGTTTCTTGTCTTTTTTCCATGCTATTTCCAAGATTTTGGGTCATCTTTACTATCAGTACTCTGAATTCTTTTTCAGGTAGACAGCCTATTTCCTCTTCATTTGTTTGGTCTGGTGGGTGTTTACCTTGCTCCTTCATCTGCTGTGTGTTTCTCTGTCTTCTCATTTCGCTTAACTTACTGTGTTTGGGGTCCCCTTTTCGCAGACTGCAGGTTTGCAGTTCCCATTGTTTTTGGTGTCTGCCCCCAGTGGCTAAGGTTGTTTCAATGGGTTGTGTAGGCCTTCTTGTGGAGGAGACTAGTGTCTGTGTTCTGGTGGATGAGGCTGGATCTTGTCTTTCCAGTGGGCAGGACTGCATCCGGTGTTGTGTTTTGGGGTGTCTGTGACCTTATTATGATTTTATGGAGCCTCTCTGCTAATCGGTGGGGTTGTGTTTCTGTCTTGCTAGTTGTTTGGCATAGGGTGTCCAGCACTGTAGCTTGCTGGTCTTTGAGTGGACCTGGGTCTTAGCTTTGAGATGGAGATCTCTGGGAGAGCTTTTGCCCTTTGATATTATGTGGAGCCAGGAGGTCCCTGATGGACCAGTGTCCTGAACTCGGCTGTCCCACCTCAGAGGCACAGCCCTGACACCCGGCTGGAACACCAAGATCCTGTCAGCCACACGGCTCGGTCAGCCATCCTGTCACGGAGTTGCCTGAAGCCCAGGCATCCTGTCGGGGGTTCCTCGCCTCAGGTTCTGGAGATACCTGAGGGTCGGCCTCCTGTCAGGGGCTTCCAGGTTAGTTGCAGTTGCCTGAGGTCCAGGCTCGGGTGTGAGTCATGTGGGGCATCGGGCGCTCGCCTTCTCTGCTCCTGCGCGCAGCATTGCGGGGTTCAGCTGGCGTCTGAGCAGGTTACGGCTTCCACCCAGGTTTACATCTGGGCCCCATGTTTATGACTTGGGGGGGTTTACATCTGAGGGTTTACTTCTGGAACCCAGTTTTACATCTGGGCCCACTTGGGGGGTTTACACAGTGGGTGTCTGTGTAAATTTGTGGTCCTCTGTTATACCCTTCAAGATAACAAATTCGAAATTTCACTTCAGTTTGATTCATAAAAATACCACAGTATTCGGTTCGGTTGCTAGAGAGCATACCATATGTACATATACAGAGTATACCTGCATATATACATATATACATAGGCATATTTATGTGCATGCACACACACAGATATAACTGAGTCCATCTAAATACATGGGCAAATAGAACATAGATTTTCCTTTTGTCCATAGATCAAATCCTTCCCCAGTCAGCCAACCTGCGGATGTGCATCTGTGCACATGTCTGTGGTCTGACTTAAAATTAGTTTGTGAAGGTTACTCTTCTTGAAGGCCAGGTTCATATCTCTCTACCTCACTGAACTTTGGCTTACTGGCCCTTGTCTCATCCAAATAGGGCTTGAAAGTAAAAACCGATGGAATTATTTACATCGTGTTCTCCATGTCCTCTTATTTTTTTTTCAGAAGTTGATTTTCAAATGAAAACTCTCATCGTAGATGGAGAGCTAACAGCCCTGCAGCACTGGGATATGGCTGGGCAGGAGAGGCAAGTGCTTTCCATAATGCTTTGAATTCTGCTGAGGTTTGCACAGACAAGCCATTTAAAAAATATGTGTGGTTGACATGGCCCTATTTAAGGTCCTGTAAAGTGCTGCACCTGGTTTAGAGTTAGGACATGTGGGTGGAGGTGTGCTCTTCCTCTGGTGAGCACCCCGTGCCCTGTGTGTGTGCCCTGTGTGTGTGCCCTGTGGTGTTGCACATGGGTAGTTCTTCTCCCACCCACCCCCAGTATTCCCTACCCAACACCCCCAAAATATGTTTTCTCTGATGTGCCTCTTCTTCCATCCTTCTCTGTACCTCCACGTGGGATCTGGTAGCTTGCTGCTGAGGCTATAATTTTTAGAACTTATGCTCTCAAGCTATGCTCTGAGGCTTGCAGACATTCTTGGGATTGTTTGGTGGAGAAAATGATCTGCTTTTCTAAATCAGCAGCCCAGATTCTTATGCTGTTACCGTTCACCAAGTCATTCTAGGCCTCGGGGATGGCTATTTCACAGTAATAGGCTGCTATTAGATTCTTCTCAATTGGGGGTTATTTTAGAAGATGAGAAGAAAGTGAGCATCAAAGAGATGAAGAATGAGGCAGCCCCAAACTGACTGACTGATTAGAACCGTCACTTACCTGCTTTTCTCTCTTCCAGATTCAGAAGTATTGCTAAGTCTTTCTTCAGAAGAGCAGATGGTGTTTTGCTGCTGTATGATGTTGCACGTGAGCAAAGCTTTCTCAGTGTATGAGAATGGGAAGATACGGTTGAGGTAAGAAGTGAAAACAGAGGAACAAAGAAGTTACACAGGAGAGTCACAGGCTGTCTTGGAAAATGCCCTTTCTCCTCTTTGTCAAAACGAACTTGATTAGAAGCCACTGATCCAGGCCATCAGGAAGAACTGGATGTGAGATGTGGGGTTCCCAGTGGCATCTGGCAGTACTGGTCTCTTCCTTAGTAGCTGGGCAAGTTCCCACAGAGCCAAGGACACTACTAAAGTGAGCTTCTGGGGAAAGAAGATAACTTCTGTGTTTTCTTATAGATCAAATCAGAACCCCATGGGCAGCGAATGAAAATTCAGGCAGCCCAAGAAGGGGCAGCAGCTCTCACAAACAAGGGGGTGATGGGGCTGGGTGTGTAGTGTGATTGGAGGTATAATCGGGCCGCCATGTGTGCTAGAGGCATAGGTGAGATACCACCTGGGTGTGAGCTTGTGCCAGGTCCAAATTCTATAGCATAGAGAACTGTGTTCTCGACCTTATTCTTTCTGGTAGTGATTTGGGTGATTTACACATCTCAAAGTACCACTGAGATAACCAGTTGGTATTTTAAACATGTGTGGTAACTATCTGTGCTTTGTTTTGCGCCAGTAAGATGGTGTCTTTCATCTGAGGAGCTTTCATATCCTTTGGTTTCATGGTAAATACTTTTTTTTTTTTTAAAGAAGATGTTGGGGATAGGAGTTTATTTATTTATTTATTTTTGCTGTGTTGGGTCTTCATTTCTGTGCGAGGGTTTCTCTAGCTGTGGCAAGCGGGGGCCACTCCCCATTGCGACGCGCGGGCCTCTCACTATCGCGGCCTCTCGTTGTGGAACACAGGCTCCAGACACGCAGGCTCAGTAGTCGTGGCTCATGGGCCTAGTTGCTCCGCGGCATGTGGGATCCTCCCAGACCAGGGCTCGAACCCGTGTCCCCTGCACTAGCAGGCAGATTCTCAACCACTGTGCCACCAGGGAAGCCCTTAAGCGAATATTTGATTCATGGCTTCCACGTGATGCCCCCTTGGATCCTGAGCAGTTCCCCACTGAACTCAATTACTTAGCACCTTAATGGGTGGGGTGTCCAGTTTTAGGGAAGGCCTTTCATTTCCTTCTCCCCTTTGCTTTTACTTCACTCTGGTACGTTCAGTTGGAGGAAAATGGTCTGAAGAGAAAGGAAGTCGAATACAGTTTCCTTGTTCCTGAGGCTCATTTCTTGATGCCGTATCAGGTGTGGCACCGAAGCGGATGAGCACCTGGATGTCTTTAGGCACCGCAAAGGGTCATTCCCCACGTCTCAGTCAGGGCTGCTGTCTCTCTTGTTCAGGATCCAGAGCAAGGGTTGTCTGCTTGTCCTCCCTTCTCATCCCGCCTGCTGAAGGGGGATGTGCCCTTGCTGATCCCTTCATTTTACAGGTAGGGAAGGTGAGGCAGAACCAGGAACAGACTTGCCTGACTTCACACAGCCAGCGAGCAGCCACGTGGTGGGCTTGGTGGGGTCTCAAGCTTAATCCTGCCTCTCACCGCTTCTGCTGTGCTCGCCAGCTCCCCTGTGAGTGTCGGGGCTGTGTGACAGCGTGCTGTGCTGATTTGGGGGCATTAATCCTAAGAGTCTGTTACTTTGAGTGATCGCTCAGTGACTCCTTACAAGAAAAGTGTTGACCTTTAGGGCCCTTGTATTTTGCTTTTGTTATAAACCATAGAGCAGTGAGTGTGGAACTTTCAGACTCCATTTTTGTCCCATTGTAGCTGAGGGAATTCTTGTGTGTTTTATACCTGGGGTAATGAAGTTGATCTGTAATCACCACTGTTTGGAGTGAAAGTGGTGGAAAATTATGTGGGCACCACAGTCGAGTAGAGTTTTGTGGTCACGCCTCTTGAGTTTTATTGGTTTGTAGAGTGGCGAGGGTGATGGAATCAGTTTGGAGCACCCTGGCCCTGGTCCTTACGAGGTCTTATTTAACCTCTCTGAATTTCAATTTTCTCACCTGGCAATGGGAGAAAGTTTGGCTCCTTTTAGAGATAGTTTGAGGTTTGAAGATATTGTGTACACATCCCGTGGCACATAAGGGGCGTTTGGAAATGGTAGCTGTTGTCGTCATCATCCTCATAACTTGTCCAATGTGTGACGTGTGCACAGTTTTTTCCTTTTCTTCATGGTAGGCTGCAGCCCATGAGAGCATTCCTATCGTGTTGGTAGGAAACAAGGCTGATGTTCATGACGCTACCGAAGCAGAGGGACAAAAACATGTCCCAGGGTACCTTGGAGAAAAACTGGCCAGGGTAAGAGTGAGAGTGGGTCCAAGCTGGAAGGGGTCTTCCACTTTTGTCACCCTTAGCTGAAGAGGTTGTTTGATGGACCTCCACTCAGTTTGATGGGTCTTCCGTCCTTATACAGGCAGAACTCCCAGTCCCCCCATGCCTGTCTGCCCCATAACTGTTAGTAATTGCACCAAGAATTAAATCCCTTAGAGAGGTAAAAGCATCACGTGATCGTTTCCCCCCACTGAGTGTCAGGGACAAAGAGGAGGCAAAATTATCCCGTCTTCCTCCTCACTCTTCCCCAGCCCTTGGAACCCTTCTCTAGTCTCGGAATTTGGGTAAAGGGAAAAGAATGGGTGTCCTATTTTGAAAACATGGGTTTGGTTCCAGAGGGTCCCTGTGCCAAGGGGCAGCAGGTGGTGCTGTGTGTCACCTGCGTGAAGGGGTGAAGGGAATTGGAAGACTTGTTCTTTTCTGTAAGGTTTGTATTCAGTTGGAATAGTGTAAAATTATTTTTGGTTATGCATTTGTATAGTGGTTGGACCCTGTTTCTGTCCAGATTGTTATTTTGGGTAATGTTTATTCTCTCGTTATTATCATTGTATCAGAAGGCTGCATGGCCCTCTTGTGACTTGTTTTACCCAAACAAGGAACCAGATGCTCCTTGGGTTAAATAAGAGGTTCTTACCATAACAGTCTGACCTGATGTTGCTATCGTTGCTTTCTGTCCTCAGCACCATGAAAGCACTGCTCTGTAGCATATACATGTTAACTTTAAAAAGAAGTTTCAAGCTCACTATTTTTTTAAAAAATATTATTTATTTATTTATTTATTTGTCTGCATCAGGTCTTCGTCGTGGCACACGGGATCTTTAGTTGCGGCACGCAGGATCTTTTAGTTGTGACATGTGGGGTCTTTAGTTGCGACTTGCAAACTCTTAGTTGTGGCATGTCGGATCTAGTTCCCTGACCAGTGATCGAAGCTGGACCCCCTGCATTGGGAGCTCGGAGTCTTCGCCACTGGACCACCAGGGAAGTCCCAACCTCACTGTTTTAAGTTGAAATTAGTACTTGTTTTAAATTTTAGAACTTTGAACCAAATATGATAAACATCAAAGCTAGGCAATGAAATACAGAAGAGATTGATTCAACACATATTTAATTGTATCCACCATGTGAAAAGCACTTATTGTGAGCTGAGCAAAGGGTAGAGAACAAAGCAGACTGTCCTTGCCCTCACGTAGTTTACTGTCTGGGGCAGATAGATATTAAACTCATGTAATCCACGTATCCCTCTAGAGGTTTCAGAATTCCTGGCTGCAGAACAGGTTTATTCCCTCTTCACGATTTCTCAGATTTCCCGAGGTTTGCTTCCTTATTATGCATCTCTTGACCTCCACCCTCCTGCGTCCTCAAAGGCAGTCTCTGTTTCACCCGATAACATCCTGGCTGTGCCAGGTAGCAGCACTACCCATTTCTACTAGAAATACATTCATGTTTGGTTTTTTTAAAGCTTTTCTGTGGATTTGGGGGCTCATGGGTAAAGGTTTCACAGTAGTCTTTGCCTGTTGTTAGGTTCTTCCCTTTCTCTCTGCTCCAGAACACCCATCACATCCTGCCCATATCCCACACAGGGCTATGTCGCCCACACCCAGCCCCACAGCACACACAGTTCTCCTTTCCTAAGGGAAATTGTCTCCAGCTTGTTAGACAAAGACACACAAAAATAACTTGGTCAATTACAGCTGTGGCAAGTGCTATACTGGGAAGATACATATGTCAAGATGTTTTATAATAGGAAAACCTAATATCGACTTTTCAGAGTTAGAAAACACTTAACTTCAAGGGAGGATTACCTAAAAATCTAGAAGGGAGGTAAAAGTCAGCCTGGTGAAGGGGGTTGGTGGTGTAGGGGATGACTTAGTAGTGGGAACAGTAGGTGCACAGGTCCTGAGGTGGGAGGGAATTTGGAGCATTGGGGAAATAGAGGGACGGCCAGGGTAACTTGAGCATTGTGAGTGAGGGAGAGTGGTGACAGGTAACACTGGGAGGTTGGCTGGGGCCACATACAAGCTAAGCCTTGTTGGCCAGGTAAGCATTTCAGTATTACTTGAGAGGGATGGGGGAAAGCATTAAAGGGTTTGAAGAAGGAGAGTGGTATGATCGATGATTGTATGCATAACCACTGGGGGGTTGAAAAATAGAGGACTAGAAAATGTCCATTGGTTTTAGTGACAGAGAGGCTGTTGAATCTTGATAGGAAAAGATGATAGGGTGAAGGGGAATGTGTGTTAGCTTTTGACCAAAAGAAGACATACTTTACTTTCTTTCTTACTTACTTACTTACTTATTTATTTATTTTTTATACAGCAGGTTCTTATTAGTTATCCATTTTATACATATTAGTGTATATATGTCAATCCAAGCCTCCCAATTCATCACATAATTTAGATGGACATTTAATTCCTGAGTGGTTACCTTAAGCTATCATTTTTCTCTCTCTCAAATTATTTGATAGAGAACACTTGGTAGCACGTGTGACTCTTGGAAATAAGAACCTTAAAACATGAAAGTTTGTATTATGGGTTTTTTTTTTGGATGCAAAATAAAAATCCTCTGACTAGGAGTTGTTCCTGGAATAACTAGGCTCAAACCTGTTTTTTTTTAAAGTATTGAAACTTTGAATTCAATTTCTTAGCTATTAGTTTTAGCACACTCAAAAGGGGAGTATTTTTATTTTATTTTATTGGTTTTAAAAGCATTCCAGGAAACCTAATTAAAGCCTTCATTTAATGGTGTATTTATATTTTTTACAGACCTATGGGGCATTATTTTATAAAACAAATGCCAAAGATGGTTCGAATATAGTGGAAGCTGTTCTCCATCTCTCTCGGTAAAGTTTGGCCTTACATTTCGAAAACTGGATGCAGGATTGAATTTTCACTTAGCTGCTGTGTGTGCCAGATTTCTTGACCATAACATGAATCTACATTGGAAAACACTGTCTTGTCTTTCAGTAGTGGTTGGAGAAACAAACATGGTTTTTATAAAAACTGATAATGCTGCTTGTTCACTGTGAACTTTGACAAAATAAGTTTACTGCCAAACAAAGGAGGTGCATCCGAGGTGTCGTTGATGTTTCTGCAAAATGTCACCACAAAGCTAATAGTTGACATGTATGAATCACTTCCAGGAACCAGATTTTAAACACAGGAGACTATTATGAATATAGCTATCTATTATGACACTTTCCAAGGTAAAGGAAAAAAAAAAAAACTCAACAAAGCAAATTGTATATCATGCCAGTTGGAAGCACTTTGTTTAAATTATTACCCAGGTAATTATTAAGCTAAGTCAATGGTGTTAACAATAAATAACATTTTGGGATGTGGATTAGAATGAAAATCGCATCATTGAAGACCCTGCATTTAACTGTACTTTAATCCCTGCAGCATTCTTAGGAAATAAGAATATTTTCTATTAGATTTATTTCTTCTGCCTAGTTTTCTGCCACAAATGAAAAGATGATTCTTTGCTGGTCTAAAGGGATTAAATATCTAAAAAAAAAGAGAGAGAGAGAAAAGAAACATGCATTAACAAAATCCAGGCCAATGATACTTTGATTGCTGACAAAGCAAAAACATAACTTAAGGCGTGTAGTTCTTTTCCTGATCATTTGTAAGTTTCTGGTTTTATAAGAATCTTAACTTTAGTACAATAAGGGGCTCTGTGCTACCTTAGCTTCAGGCAGGGGGTGCTGCATTGCTGTCCTGGATGAGCAGGAAAGGATGCTGCAGGTCAGGCCCTCCGCATGGCTGCTGGCTTCTGCCCAGCACGTTGGAGGAGTGTAGTGTCAGGAGGCTCAAAGTCTGATCTTAAATCTACCCTGAACAGCTGAAGAGTCTTGACCAAGTCCCTGTCTTCCTTTAGGCATTTCTAATCTGTACAACGAGGGTGCCAAAGAAAATGATCCCTAAGGCCCTTTCTAGTCCTGACAGTCTATGATTCTATATATAACAGCCTGGACTCCACTGAATAACATAATCACTATTTAACACTGACTTGCCTTGTGGGGTCATATTACAGTTAACTGACTCCAAAGTGCCACTGTCACACCCAGATTGCAGAATTGATTCTCTTTTTATAATCGATTCTCTATGTTACAAGGATAGGAGAGCTGGAGGCCGCTTGTGCCCTTCCCCCGTGTGCTCCTGCCAGAGAGTTGGCTCAGCCCGGCACCACCCTGTTTACAGTGTAGCTTCCACTCAGGTTTGAGTTTCTTTGGGAACACAAAACACCGGTGTGCAGAAGCGTTTGATAACAAGGTCACTTCTTGTGAACCACTTATCAAGGAGTTTTTTAAATGGTTGTTATTGTATTGTGACCTGGCTTGAGTCCTCTGAGTTCTGTTAACAATGTGTTAAATATGAAAATTAGAAATAAACAAACATGTAGAGACTTTAATTTGCTTTATACTGTGCCATCAGATTTGCTTGTCCAAGTACCCAAGTCTTAAGTGAAAATGGCATAGTTTCCACAGGTAAAACTACCATTAAAAAAAGTGTTACACACCATACACAAAAATAAACTCCAGATGGATTAAAGACCTAAATGTAAGGCCAGAAACTATCAAACTCTTAGAGGAAAACATAGGCAGAACACTCTATGACATAAATCACAGCAAGATCCTTTTTGACCCACCTCCTAGAGAGATGGAAATAAAACCAAAAATAAACACATGGTACCTAATGAAACTTAAAAGCTTTTGCACAGCAAATGAAACCATAAGCAAGATGAAAAGACAACCCTTAGAATGGGAGAAAATATTTGTAAATGAAGCAACTGACAAAGGATTAATTTCAAAAATATACAAGCAGCTCATGTAGCTCAATATCAAAAAAACAAATAACCCAATCCAAAAATGGGCAGAAGACCTAAATAGACATTTCTCAAAGGAAGGCATACAGATTGCCAACAAACACATGAAAAGATGCTCAACATCACTAACCATTAGAGAAATGCAAATCAAAACCACAATGAAGGGCTTCCCTGGTGGTGCAGTGGTTGAGAGTCTGCCTGCCGATGCGGGGGACACGGGTTCGTGCCCCGGTCCAGGAGGATCCCACATGCTGCGGAGCGGCTGGGCCCGTGAGCCATGGCCGCTGGGGCTCTGCTTCTGGAGCCTGTGCTCCACAACGGGAGAGACCACAACAGAGAGAGGCCCGCGTACGGCAAAAAAAAAAAAAAAAAAAAAAAAAAAACCCACAATGAAGTATCACCTCACACCAGTCAGAATGGCCATCATCAAAATATCTACAAACAATAAATGCTGGAGGGGGTGTGGAGAAAAGCGAACCCTCTCGTGCTGTTCGTGGGAATGTAAATTGATACAGCCACTATGGAGAACTGTATGGAGGTTCCTTAAAAAACTAAAAATAGAACTACTATATGACCCAGGAATTCCGCTACTGGGCATATACCCTGAGAAAACCATAATTCAAAAAGAAACATGTACCACAATATTCACTGCAGCAGTATTTATAATAGCTGGGACATGGAACCAACCTAAGTGTCCATCAACAGATGAATGGATAAAGAAGATGTGGCACATATATACAATGGAATGTTACTCAGCCATTAAAAAAGAAATTGGGTTATTTGTAGTGAGGTGGATGGACCTAGAGTCTGTCATACAGAGTGAAGTAAGAAAGAGAAAAACAAATACCATATGCTAACACGTATATATGGAATCTAAAAACATGGTACTGCTGAACTTAGTGGCAGGGCAGGAATTCAGTTGCAGACGTAGAGAATGGACTTGAGGACATGGGGAGAGGGAAGGGTAAACTGGGACAAAGTGAGAGAGTGGCATGGACGTATATATACTACCAAATGTAAAAAGGATAGCTAGTGGGAAGCTGCTGCATAGCACGGGGAGATCAGCTCAGTGCTTTGTGATGACCTAGAGGGGTGGGATAAGGAGGGTGGGAGGGAGAAGCAAGAGGGAGGGGATATGGGGATATATGTATACATATAGCTGATTCACTTTGTCGTACAGCAGAAACTAACACAACATTGTAAAGCAATTACACTCCAATAAAGATGTGACAAACAATAAAGTGTTACAGCCTTTAGAATGTTATATATAATGCAAAACATGTAAGTTCTTCATCTAGATTTCATAAGATATTTCCCGGCATGGTCCCTTTCATTCCACGTCATGTCATAAAACTTGAACTAGAAGAGTTTATGGATTTGCACTGTCTGAAACAAAATTTGTTTTCAAAGGGAGGCCATCAATGTTTGCTTAACAGCCTGAACTCCTCTGCTTTTTCTTGGAAAACCTCTCAATCCCAGGAAACGTTTCTCCTAGAAATGCACTTTCCCTGTAGGGCTGATAGGAAATGCATCCCAACCATTGTCCGTTGGTAAATACATTTGCCATCACTAGAGCCACAGGCTTGAAACATTCAAGTTCAACAGGCATTCAATCGATCAACGGCCTGAAATTTGAGAAAAACACAAAAAGTTCAGGCCGATGTATCAGCGCCACTGCTGAGCCCACTGGGTGTAAACCTGTCCATAAGATGGAGTCATTCAAAATGCAGTTGTGAAGCACATGGTAGTTTTTGGTGAGGTAATTTAATTTTCCCAGCCTTAAACCTGTTTGAGTTGTATGAAATTGTCTCTTCCTGATTTCCTTAAAGTGGGATGTGCCTGCATTTTTGGCAGATTAAAGAAACTGAAGTCCAGGTGAACAGTATGGGCACCTATTTTTTTCCCTTAGTATTTGCTTTCAGGTTCAATAATATCTGCATAATTCTGAGTGCTCAGCATCAAAGCCGTGTAGGGATATCAGGGTATGTAAGATAGGCCATACAATTTAATATTAGAGAAAAAAAAGAAAACAAAATATATGACCAGGCAGCCATATGATATGTAGCTAAGAGACGCTGTTGGACCTCCCAGAAGGGAGCGATGTGAGTTGTCTTGTGAGGATGCTGTGAGTACTATACCCATTGTACAGATCAGAAAATTGGGAATTAGAATGCTTAATCAGCTTGCTCAAAGTGACACAGCTGCTAAGAGCAAAATTGGGACTTTTCATTACTCTGTATCTCTGGCTTGCCTTTTGAATGTTGGTAATCTCAGGATTCTATTCTGCACTCTCTTCCTCTTTCCTTTCTCTCTCTGCCGAATGTCTTCCACCCCCATGGTTTCTAGAACTATGTCTAGCTGATGACTTCCAATTTCTGTGTTTTTTTTTTTTTTTTTTTTTTTGCAGTACGCAGGCCTCTCACTGTTGTGGCTTCTCCCGTTGCGGAGCACAGGCTCCAGACGCACAGGCTTAGTGGCCATAGCTCACAGGCCCAGCCGCTCCGCGGCACGTTGGATCCTCCCAGACTGGGGCACGAACCTGCGTCCCCTGCATCGGCAGGCGGTCTCCCAACCACTGCACCCCCAGGGAAGCCCCCAATTTCTGTATTTTTAATCCCCATCTTAAAAAAAAATTCCATGACCATATTCCCATCCACCAACAAATGGGAATTCCATAGGCATGACTGCCCCAACATGTCCAAATTCTAATGTGTTAATTTTTCTTTAAAATTGTTCCTCCTTCTACATTTCCTATCTCAGGAAACTACCAACCAGAAGCAGTCTTGACTCCTTCCTCTCTTTCTCCATCACCTACCTCTAGTGGGTTCTGGGGTCCTATTGATTAGGTGACCTCTCTGTAATCTTTCTTGAATCTGTCCGTATTCTCTCTCTCTCTCTCTCTCTGTTTTGCTCCAGGCCTCAGAATTTCCTACTCCAGGTAGTGCAGGAGGCACCTCAGTTTCTGCCTCAGAGTTTCTCCAGCATCAGTTCATCCCCCACCCTGTAAACAGGGTAATCTTTGTAAATAAAAATCCAATTAAGACTTTCTTTCTTGCTGTAGGTAGCTGTCCTACCTACAGCATAGAGTCCAAGCTCCTTAACAAGTGGCTAATAGTCCCTCAGAGCCCAACCTCACCTACCTTTGTTTGCATCTCTTATCTTGCTTCCCAAATGAAAGATAATCTATCCACACAGCAAACTTTGCTTCCAGTTGTGGCCAAGTTCTTTTATGCCTCTTTGCCTCATGCATGCTGTTTCCTGCACCTGGGATCTCCCTTCCTCATTACATGAAGGTGAATTCCTATCCCATCAAGAGGTCGCTCCACTGTCAAAGTCTCCCTGAAGCTCAGTCTCCACAAAGCTGCCTTCCCCTCGCCCCAGCACAACTGTGGTGCACCTTTTGTGTTGCTGCAAACGCTGTGCTTGTGTGTTAGCAGCTCTCTTGGGACCTGGTTACAATTTATTTAGAAGACATCTGTCTCTCTCTCAAAGCTCACTAGTTGAGGATCCCAGAGCTTGGCATAAATCAGACATTTATTGAATGGCCAAGTGGTCGAGATTTGGCATTTGGAAGTTGTACTAGTTTTCTATCGTCACCGTAACAAGTTCCCACTAGCCTTGTGGTTTAAGCAATAAAAATGTATTATCTTACAGTTCTGGAAGTTAGAAGTCTGAACTGAGTCTTATAGGGTTTATGGATTGAACTGTGTATCTTCCTTCTTTTCCTGAGTCTTTGATTCCTTATCTGTGAAGTGAGGACAGTGATGCTCACCTGTCACCTGTGAGGATTTTGTGCGAGCGGGTGTGAGTGTTATTTGTATTAAATAAGGAATATGTGAAGACATGTAACATAGCATTTATTAACTCGCCTTCAGCAAGAACTAGTTTCCCTTTTGTTTCCTACTCACAGTGCAGTGGTTTTCAAAGGTTAGCAGGTATCAGCTCCTTCTGGGGCTGTGTTGACCGGTTTGGTGGCCACTAGCTGCCTGAAGTATGGCTGATCCAAGCTGAGATGTGCCAGATATATTAAATAAATACTGGGTTTTGAAGACAGTATAAACATTGTAAAATACCTCATTAATATTTTTATTGGTTACATGCTGAAATGATAGTATTTTTGCAATACTGAGTTAAATAAAATATATTAATAAAATTAATTTCACTTGTCTCTTTACATTTTTTAATGTGGCTGCTAAACATTTTAAATTACATATGTGGATTACATTACATTCTATTCCTGTTGAACAGCGTCGCTGTGCTGGGAATATGCCAGTTCCCAGGACCTATCGCTCTGTAACAAACCACCCAAAATCTAATTGCCTAGAACAGCACCACTTTTTATTTTCTGAAATGGCCAGAATTGACTGGATCTCACTTGGAGAGTCCTCAGCTCCTCTCCCTTGGGTGTCTCATGTGTTCGCAGTCAGATGGACATGGGCTGTGGTGCGTCTGCACGTCTGCGGCCAGGATGCTCCTCCCTGTGGATCTCAGCCCCCGGGACCTCTCTGACCTCTCTCCAGCGAAGAACCCTGGGCTGCTTAAATTGCAGCTCAAAGCGGCCAGGCCTGATTAATGCCTGGCTTGGAAATCTCAGCACACCATTTCCTCGCCATTCTACTGGTCTGAGCAGTCACAGAGCCGGTGCTGACCAGGGGGCAGCCGCACAAGCTTCACCACTAGAGGGAGGCAGAATCCTTTGGGACCCTCTTGGGGATGAGCTGCCACACTCTCCTCACCCACAGAGACTGGCATTCAGCTTGTCTAAGGGTGTATTTCCCAAGCATCCCCAGGGCTAGGAGACTTCCTAGGGGGCTTTCATAAGGTCACGGAGATCTTCGGTCCAGTGCTGCCTCTAGAAGTTAATTCTAAAAGAAATTTAGGAAGAGGCAAAAGGAAGACTTTCTTTTCCTGGATTTTAACCATCTGTTGTTATCTCCATGATCGTGTATAATTACAGAATGGTTCAAGTCATCATTGCTTTTGTGCATTAGCTGGGGACGGGAGCCAGGTTCCAGAATCCTAAGGCGTGAGCTGTGCGTGTGGCAGACTATAAGCCATGTGAAACCACAGGAGAGAGCAAGAGTAGTCTGTGTGCATGTGAGTGTGTGCACACATGTATATGCACCTGGGCATGTGTGTGTGTTCATGCATGAGTGTGTGGCCTGGCGCTTAGAATGCAGGCGCTGGAGCCCAACTGCTGTGTCACTTCTCCAGCTGTGTGACCAAAGGGAAATGTCTTAACTTTTTTTTTTGCCTTCGTTTCTCACATATAAAATGGGGCACAGGGCTTCCCTGGGGGCACAGTGGTTAAGAATCCGCCTGCCAATGCAGGGGACATGGGTTCGAGCCCTGGTCCGGGAAGATCCCACATGCCATGGAGCAACTAAGCCTGTGCTCCGCAACAAGAGCAGCCACGGCAATGAGAAGCCTGCGCACCGCAAACGAAGAGTAGCTCCGCTCGCCGCAACGAAGACCCAACACAGCCAAAAATCGTTAAAAAAAAATTAAAAAAAAATAAAATGGGGCACAATAAAATCACATAGTTGTGAGAATTAAATAAGTCAACAGCTACAAAGCATTTTGAACACTGTCTGGATGGTGCATAGCAAGTGCTCAGTAGTGCTGTTTTATTTCTATAGAGCTGTTTACGGTTCAGTTTTATACCTCAGTAATCTCCTTTCTCTCTCTGTCTATATGTCTTTCTCTCTTTCTCTCTCTAGGGAAGTGAAGAAGAGAACTGGTGAGGATGACAGCAAATCCATTACCAGTCTGAGTGGGACCACTTCCAAAAAGTCAGCCCAGATGAATTGTTGCAATGGTTAAATCCCAAACATTCCTGGCCCATGAGGCCTTCATTTCGAGAGTACTGAATGTATGTGACTTGTTTGCTTCTTACATCGCATAGTGGTGCATCCTACGGACACTGTCGTGTGGAGAGTTACAGTGTGTGGAATCTGAGAGATGCTCTGGGGTCCCTCCAGAACCTCAGCTCTTTTTGCTATGTTTCAACGAATGATTTGGGCCCCCTGGTTAAATGTACCTGTCTTGTCCTCACAAAGTCTTACCAGATAACATATATATTTTTAAAGTGGTTAAAAATGAAAATCACATGCTCAGATCAAAGCTAAAATTCACTGACATAATTAGATTCATTGGTAGATTAGATTCATATGGTAGCTGATTTTGTAGATAACCTATAACATTTACTTCCAATATTCAATACTAGAAAACTAGGAAAAAGGGGGTTACCATCCTAGCTGTGCTGTAAACTAGCCTTGTGGTCTTGGACGTGTCACCAGCCCACATTAGATCCGTTTCCTTGTCTGTGAACAAGCAACTTTGCCTTTCAGGCCTTGGCCGTCTCAGCTCTGTAGGTCTTTAAGCAGTGGGAAGGAGAGCATGATGGCCCACAGTTAATAAGGACTCAGGTCATTCATGCTTTTTAAATATTGGAGTATTGATTCTTCTCACTTCATATACAAGAACAGAATTTAATTGAGGAAAAAAATGGTAATGTTTTAAGCTCCAGTGGAGATAGAAAGATCTATTTTTTATATATAAAAAAAGAAAACATTTTTGCAACAGAAATAGTTTGTATATAGAAGAGGGTATTTTATAATCTCAGAATACTTATAAAGTCCATGGTTTGAATTAAGTGTTAAAAGTTCTAATGAAGGGCTTCCCTCGTGGCAGAGTGGTTAAGAATCTGCCTGCCAATGCAGGGGACACGGGTTCGAGCCCTGGTCCGGGAAGATCCCACATGCCGAGGAGCAGCTAAGCCAGTGCACCACAACTACTGAGCCTGCGCTCTAGAGCCCGCGGGCCACAACTACTGAAGCCCATGCGCCTAGAGCCAATGCTCCGCAACAAGGGAAGCCACCGCAATGAGTAGCCCATGCACCGCAACGAAGAGTAGCCCCCGCTCGCCGCAACTAGAGGAAACCCGCATGCAACGAAGACCCAACACAGCCATAAATAAATAAATAAATAAATAAATAAATAAAAATTCTAGTGAAAACGTATAAGGCCACGCGCTACTGAAAATACAAAGTACAGGAAAGTTGTCACATTTCACTTAAAAAAAAAAAAAAAAACAACAGCAAGTGACTGCCAGGGGCTGGTGAAGGGAGGAACAGGGAGTGAGTTCTAATGGGTGTGTGGTTTCTTTGGGAGATGATGAGAATGTGGAATTGTATTGTGATAATGTTGCACAACTTTGTGCATATACTAAAACCCACTAAATTGTGTATTTTAAATGGTGAATTTTTTGGTATGTGAATTATATCTCATTAAAAAAGCACACTAGTACTTAGAACGGTTTACCATTTTGCCAAGTGAAAATACCCAGGCTCGAACCTCCCTGTGATTTAAAAGCCTAATCTCCAGTATAACTCAAATCCCCTAACTCCCTGGTTGCCAGCATTCAGTTTCTTAAATAATGAACGGTGAAAGAAACGTTACGTGTGGTTTTGGAAAATCATCTCTTTTGAAGCGGATTGTGGTTAGGGGACAGGTAAGTCAGAGTCCTTTGTCTGAGGAGACTAGTGAGTTACTCTCACCCGCAGCCTGGTGGGTCTTGCCCTCCTAGAAGCTGTGCTGCCACCCAGATTCCCCAGTGAAATGTCTCCAACAGCTAAATGAGTCAACACCTGACCCCAGGGTGGGTCAGTGAGGCCTGGTTTTTAGGTTTGGCTTTTGAGTTTCAGTGGCCTGCGCCAAGTTATTCCCAACCAGAGACTTGAACTTACCTTGTGATAGGGCTAGGACCCAAGTAGCTTGCTGAAAAAACTGAAATAACAGCTCTTATTTATTGTACTACATCATCTAAAAACATCCCTTTTTGTTGAATTAAAACAATTCCATATAGCAGTTTTTCTCCTGTTTATGATGTTTATGATCAGACCTTAAATTCCCCAAGCTTTATTGTTATTATTTTTAATGCATATTGACCAGATATGTTACACACATAGATTATAAATAGCCACAATGTTGTTTAGCTTTTCAAAGTGTGCCTTCTCTCTACCAACCAGATCTTTTTATTTTTTTTTAACTGGAAAGTTGGTTGTGTCTTCAGCAACTCTACCATGGATTCCTGTTTCCTGTTTTTTTGGTCCCAGAAAAAAAAGTTTACATTTTTGACCAAGAGGAATGCCTTGCTGGTGGGGAATGTAAAACTGAACCAGGGAGGGAGTGGTAGTTATTTTTGTGCCATGGTCAGACGAAAGTTCTGCCACCGCTGTTTGCCTCGGCGGCATCTACAGAGCCCAGGTTAGAATGGACCCGACACCTATGTGTTGACTTATGGTACTCATGTTTAGGTGTTTGGTGCAATTGCACAAAACTGTGTTAGTATCCATGTTATTGTGTTGTCTTTATTTTCCCCCAAAGTGTCTGTATTTGTCTTACGATCTGTATATAAGAATGTACCTTTGATATAGAAGTATCATCTTGATCTTTGCTTCTGGGTTGTACGGCTAGTACACCCAAATTGATTAGATTACATAGGTGCCTCTGGTACACAAAGCCATCATCTGTAGCTCTTTGAACCTGGATAAATATTTTTGCAACCAAATCCAAATTAGAAAATTAAAGCTCCAGTTAGCAAACTTGTTTAAAGAAAATCTACTTACATCTCTTTCCATTGCCTTGCTAGGAAATCAAGATTATTATCAACATTTGATTTCGTGAAGGTGTTCTCAAATTTAAAGAATATATTTGGTAAGAAAAAAGTATCTAATTTTTTAAACCGATTTAATTTGATACATTTGCTTAGTTCTGTGCAAGTAACTCATCTTGGCTCAATTTTTCCTTTGAGAGCTTTTAAAATCAGTTATACTATACTCTTTTTTATGTATCCTGACACACTGGATAATATTTTAGTTTCATCATGGAAAAGAAAGTTGGATATGGAGACATCTTTCACTGCTAACTTTAGCCTCATGCATTTTCATAATTTATTTTTTCTACTTGCTGCTTTATATGACATAGGTGACATTTGATTATTTAA
The DNA here is from genome assembly GCF_025265405.1 of Mesoplodon densirostris. Taxonomy (NCBI): domain Eukaryota; kingdom Metazoa; phylum Chordata; class Mammalia; order Artiodactyla; family Ziphiidae; genus Mesoplodon; species Mesoplodon densirostris. The sequence continues at coordinate 109,950,218 of NC_082666.1, forward strand.
TACGAAATGTGATTTGCATAAAGCCAAACTGCACAATCCTCTTGCTGAAGATAAAATCGAGGTTAAAGATAAAGATTTATTTTCATATTTGTATAGTGAATGGCTTCAGAGTGATGGTCTTTGTGGGCTTTTATAGTATATGTGTGTAAGAAATTTCATATGTATATATTAAGTAGGCCTCTGAGTATTGAATAATTATTTTATGATTTTGATTTACATGGTTTACATTTTCATAGTATCAGCTCTATTTCGCTTATACTGTTTATTTCTCTTCAAACCATTAATAATTATCCCATAAAGTATAATTTTTATAGCAATACAAAAGTCTAAGGAACTACAACTATTTTCTGCATTGTAAATTCAATAAAGCACGCTTTCTTTGGCCTTCTGGATGTTCCCTTCAGCTTTGCTGCAGGCATCCCTGAAGGAGTTTTAGTTCTAGGATGTGTCTCCATGAAACTGTGCAGTTGGCAGCTGGCTGGGGGGAGAAAAGAATGAACACATGGTGTGCGGTCTGTGGCACAGCCTTGTCATCTCGGCCAGTTGACCAGCTTGGGGTGTCATGCCCAGGAATAGTGAGGCTTTCATAGGATGCGCGCTGGCCAGCCTTATGACCTCAGGGATTAGTTCCTTTCTCTGACCTGCCCCACCCTCCCCATACACATCTAGCTAACTCCTGCTCATCCTTCTGCCTTAGCTTAAGCTTCACTTCCTTCAGGAAGTTTCCCCTCTCGACCTCAAACCAGGATGAGGCTGTCTGTTCTCACTTCTGTAGCATCCTTTCTAACTGTTCAGCATTCTTATTGCCCTCATACTTGTTCAACTAGACATATGCCCTGAGCTTGAGCTTTATCCCTATTGTCTGCTGCTGCTTCAAAGAATTATCTAAGGCAGGATTTGTGGAATTTCTGCAGGCACACATTGACAGAGATACACACATACACAATGGTCAAGGACAGTATAAATAAGAGGCAGCATGTATTAGTGGCCACTGGTCTGAGCTCTGTAGGCAGCCTGCCTGGTTTGAACCTGGCCTCATGTATCTACTAGTAGGTAACTGTGAGCAAGGGGTGTAACCCAGCTTCTTCATTGGTAAAATAGGGGTGATAACAGCACCTTCCTCGTGGAGTTGTTATGAGGACTAAATGAGTTACTATATGGAAAGGGCTTGAAATAGTACCTGGCACTTTGATCACTCAATTAAAAATGAAAAAGTTTTGAGGCACAATTGATTGCATTGATCTTGTTCAGGACTCTGGATACTACCATCAGTGTGTGATAAAATGCCCCAAATTTACCAGACTACCTGGGGGATGGGGCATTGTAGAGGATTCACTTTGACATAAGTTCACTGACCTCCCACATTTCTTGGTATTTTGATGGATACATAGTTAGGGTATCATATAGGATAGAATATTGTGTAGAGTGGATTAAAAGACAAGGAAATCATTGAGAAAAAAATGAGGGCCTGGAAGTTAGAATGGAGAGTTGTGAATGGAGTCCTTATAAGTGTAGGATCTCCATTTATTAAGGGCTGATTAGATGAAGTAGTTGAAGGGGTTAAGAAAATACCAGAGCTCTGTCTGGGATTTTTGAATCTAAATGACAGTAAAAGTGGTGGTGGCTATTTCTAAGTGAATTGAAACTAACCTTTATAGTAGGACAAGTAGCCTGTTGACAAGGATCTCCAGTGAATATATGCAAAAATCCTCAAGATGGGAATGAATCCCCAGCAAAGCATATTGTTTTGCAAGCCTTAAATAAAAATAACATCTCTTCTTTCCAGATCTAGACATTAAGATATGTCTTGATAGATGAAAATGGAAAATAGGCACAAATGCTTCAACTTGAAATTACAGGGTAAGATAAATTTTCAAGTGCAAATTCTAGGAGTAATTACCCAGTTAAAAATTTTCTTTTCTGCATCTGTGTGTCAGATTTCTTTGTGAATTTATATCTCTTAAATTTCTGCAGAGTGGGAATTTAGTTGTAAGGCCCTTTAACTTGTGACCTTGCAGGCTGGCGGTGTACAAACCACGTTTCACGGCATTTGGCGTACATTTTTGTAGAGTCCCACACTGTTCTTAGGATTTTGGACTTATGAACATTTTTCAATCCCAGTTTTCTGGCACATCTCCCACTTGCTGTGCAGCAGGGTAGAACTCAGCAGCTGGATTAAGATCTCTTCATGGGGAGTCATGAGTAGTTCCAGTGTGGTTTTATTTATTTATTGTTTGTTTGTTTGTTTGTTTGTTTTTTGTGGTATGCGGGCCTCTCACTGTTGTGGTCTCTCCCGTTGCGGAGCACAGGCTCCGGACGCGCAGGCTCAGTGGCCATGGCTCACGGGCCCAGCTGCTCCGCGGCATGTGGGATCTTCCCGGACCGGGGCACGAACCCATGTCCCCTGCATCAGCAGGTGGACTCTCAACCACTGCGCCATCAGGGAAGCCCTCCAGTGTGGTTTTAGGAGTGAAGTTAATGTTCTTTAATTTACCACAAATATCGTCTCTTCCTGATCAGTCATTCTAGAAATAGATACTTTATCTCTTAGATAAAACCCCAAAACTTTTTACCATGATCTCCCAGCCCCTTGGTGATCTCCCTCCTAACTGTTCCTTCACTAATTCAGTTGCATTTATTGAACCTGATCATGTCCTGGGTATGATTCTAGACACTGGGGATGTGGAGTGGGTAAGACAGACTCTCAAACGTATTACATTATAGTAGGGGTTGACCACAAACATGTAATTTTTTTCCTATCCAAGATAGAAATATGGATTTTTATCCATAGACCCAATGAGTCCATGGCCCCATATAAGAACCCCTACCCTGGGTGAGAAGTTACAAACATAGTATATTCAGATGAGAATTCCAATGTAGTAATCAAAACTCCAAGCTTGATTTAGAGATGTTAGTCCTTTCCGTGCTCCAATTCAGTCTGGAAGCCTACTGTGGGAAAGAGAGCTTGGTCCCCCTGCTCTGTCCTGCACCCCTGATCTACACTTACTGCTAATACATGCCCCTTGAGGCTCCAAGCAAGGGGAGCCTGGTGCTAAAACCATAGATGCTGTTTTATATGCTGGCAAGCTAAATCTCACAGAAGAAAAAGATATATGTGGCCAATAGTTCAAGACCATCAAGTGTGCTGAAGTTTAAGAATAAAATGTGGCCTTTGCAGGAATGTGTTGTAATCCATCTCCTCCTGTTTTATAACCGCAGCTCTGAAACTAGCCTGATTTAATCATCCCTCTTATAGCCATGAACGTGGGCTGAGGAAGTCAGGACGGTACAAAGATTGAGGAAAATTGGGTTAAGAATCAGAAATATTGAATGTTTTCTGGGATGAGACAGTATATTATTTTTCTTCTATCTAAAACTCCATTGAAACTAGAGTCAAATGGATATTTCTTTTAAAGGTACAAACCCACAGAGACAGAAGACAATAGCAACAAAATTATGAAACAGGAGAGCAGATGGAAAATTTGGAAATGAGTTAACTACCTAAGAAAGCTGAATCCTAAGCCAGTAGTGGGGGAAAGCTGAGAGGAATCTAGATTTACACTGAGTATTTTCCAAAAGGCTCAGGAATTGGTGGAAGCAGGTACCTCTGGAACTGGAGGTATAAGGGAAGGTAGGGGAAAAACATTTTGAGAAGCAGCTCTATCCTTAGGTCTTGTTCTTCCATGCTGTGCCGCTATGACTCTGACCAAAGTCTGGAGATGTATTTTCTGGAGTGAAAGAGAGGGATGCTAGATTGGGGGCTATGCTGGGCACAGTTGAGTATACTGGTACTATTCAAAAAGCAGGGGAGTTAAGTGACAACATCTGAGTGCTCAGTGCTAACAGCTAATAATACCCACTCGGCTTTCAGGATACTGTTGCCTTTATCTTCCAGAGTTTGAAAGACTTTTCTCTGGAGTACTGACCAGCTAAGAGGTAAGACCTCTTCCCAAGAAATGCACCCTGCCCACATCACCCTACAGTAAAGTTGGCAAGTTGCTCCCATCACTCAGAGCTTTCAATCAGGATTTTAGCTCCCCTGAACAATCGAAGGATCACTGAATTTTTGTGGAAGGCTCTAACATGGAAAATGGAGACCAAATAAACAGAAAAAATATCAACTTGTGGGGAAGAGAGCTTATGGAGGGAAGAAAAAGCTATCATTAATATATTTAGAGAGGTAGACAAAACTATCACAGCCATGAAACAAGAACATGGTACTATCAATAAGGAACATTCACAGAGCAAAAATAAGCCCTTAGAAATTAAAAACAGAGGGCAGAGTCAAGATGGTGGTGTGGAAAGACACCGAGTTAATGTCTCCCTACAACTAGGGCACCTGCCGGCCACTGGTGAGGGACTCTGACACCCAAAGAGATGGGAGGACCCCCCAAGTGTACCACCGGGGGTTGGGCTGAAGCTCCTGTGGTGGGAGCTCTCTGTTGGAACCACTGGACTTAACAGAGAACCTTAGACCCCAGGGAATGTTCAGTGGAGTGAGGTCTCACAGAGGTCCTCATCTCAGCCTCAAGACCCAGCTCTACCAAACAGCCTACAAGCTCCAGTGTTGGAAGCCTCAGGCCAAACAACCAGTAAGACAGGAAGACAATCCCACTCATTAAAAAAAAAAAAAGCATGGCAAGAAAATATGTCACAGGGCCTCCCTGGTGGCGCAAGTGGTTGAGAGTCCGCCTGCCGATGCAGGGGATACGGGTTCGTGCCCCGGTCTGGGAGGATCCCATATGCCACGGAGCGGCTGGGCCCGTGAGCCATGGCCGCTGAGCCTGCGCGTCCGGAGCCTGCGCGTCCGGAGCCTGTGCTCCGCAACGGGGGAGGCCACAACAGTGAGAGGCCCGCATACCGCAAAAAAAAAAAAAAAAAAAAAAAAGAAAATATGTCACAGATGAAGAGCAGGGTAAAAACCTACAATACCAAATAAATGAAGAGGAAATAGGCATTCTACCTGAAAAAGAATTCAGCGTAATGATAGTAAAGATGATTCAGAATCTCAGAAGTAGAATGGAGGCACGGATTGAGAAAATACAAGAAATGTTTAAAAAAGATCTAGAAGAACTAAAGAACAAACAAACAGAGATGAACAACACAATAACTGCAATGAAAAATACACGAGAAGGAATCAATAACAGAATAACTGAGGCAGAAGAACGAATAAGTGAGCTGGAAGACAAAATGATGGAAATAACTGCCGAGGAGCAGAGTAAAGAAAAAAGAATGAGAAGACTTGAAGACAATCTCAGAGACCTCTGGGATAACACTAAACACAGCAACATTTGAATTATAGGTGTCCCAGAAGAAGAAGAGAAAAAGAAAGGATCTGAGAAAATATTTGAAGAGATTATAGTGGAAAACTTCCCTAACAAGGGAAAGGAAATAGTCACCCAAGTCCAGGAAGCATAGAAAGTCCCATACAGGATAAACCCTAGGAATAAGACACCAAGACACATAATAATCAAACTAACACAAATTAAATTCAAAGAAAAAAAAGCAGCAAGGGAAAAACAAAAAAATAACATATAAAGGAATCCCCATAAGGTTATCAGCTGATTTTCAGCAGAAACTCTGCAGGCCAGAAGGGAGTGGCAGGATATACTTGAAGTGATGAAAGAGAAAAACCTAAAATAAGATTACCCAGTAAGGACCTCATTCAGATTCGATGGAAAAATCAAAAGCTTTTCAGACAAGCAAAAGTTAAGAGAATTCAGTACCACCAAACCAGCTTTACAACAAATGCTAAAGAAACTTCTCTAGGTGGGAAACACAAGAGAAGAAAAAGACCCACAAAAACAAACCCAAAACAATTAAGAAAATGGTCATAGGAACATACATATCAATAATAACCTTGAATGTAAATGGATTAAATGCCCCAACCAAAAGACACAGACTGGCTGAATGGATACAAAAACAAGATCCATATATATGCTGTCTACAAGAGACCCACTTCAGACCTAGGGACACATACAGACTGAAGGTGAAGGGATAGAAAGAGATATTCCATGCAAATGGAAATTAAAGAAAGCTGGAGTAGCAATACTCGTATCTGATAAAATAGACTTTAAAATAAAGACTATTACAAGAGACAAAGAAGGACACTACATAATGATCAAAGGATCAATCCAAGAAGAAGATATAACAATTATAAACGTTTATGCACCCAACATAGGAGCACCTCAATACATAAGGCAAATGATAACAGCCATAAAAGGGGAAATCGACAGTAACACAATCATAGTGGGGAGATTAACACACCACTTACACCAATGGACAGATCATCCAAACAGAAAATAAATAAGGAAACACAAACTTTAAATGACACAATAGACCAGATAGATTTAATTGATATTTATAGAAGATTCCACCCAAAAGTGGTGGAATACACTTTCTTCTCAAGTGCACACAGAACATTCTCCAGGATAGATCACATCTTGGGTCACAAATCAAGCCTCAGAAAATTTAAGAAAATAGAAATCATATCAAGCATCTTTTCTGACCATGGCACTATGAGATTGGAAATCAATTACAAGAAAAAAACTGTAAAAAACACAAATACATGGAGGCTAAACAGTGGGCTACTAAATAACCAAGAGATCACTGAAGAAATCATAGAAGAGATTTAAAAAAAATACATAGAAAGAAATGACAATGAAAACATGATGACCCAAAACCTATGGGATGCAGCAAAAGCAGTTCTAAGAGGGAAGTTTATAGCAATTCAATCTCACCTCAAGAAACAAGAAAAATTTCAAATAAACAATCTAACCCTACACTGAAAACAACTAGAGAAAGAAGAACAAAGGAAACCCAAAGTCAGGAGAAGGAAAGAAATCAAAAATCAGAGCAGAAATAAATGAAATAGAAACAAAGAAAACAATAGTAAAGATCAATAAAACTAAAAGCTGGTTCTTTGAGAAGATAAACAAAATTGATAAACCCTTAGCCAGACCCATCAAGAAAAAAAGGGAGAGGATGCAAATCAATAAAATTAGAAATGAAAAAGGGAGAAATCACAACTGACACAGAAATACAAAGGATAATAAGAGACTACTACAAACAACTATATGCCAATAAAATGGACAACCACGAAGAAATGGACAAATTCTCGGAAAGGTACAATTTTCCAAGACTGAACCGGGAAGAATTAGAAAATATAAACAGACCTATCACAAGTAATGAAATTGAAACTGTGATTAAAAAATCTTCAAACAAACAAAAATCCAGGACTAGATGGCTTCACAGGTGAATTCTATCAAACATTTAGAGAAGAGCTAACACCCATCCTTCTCAAACTCTTCCAAAAAATTTCAGAGGGAGAAACACTCTCAACTTCATTCTATGAAGCCACCATAACCCTGATACCAAAATCAGAAAAAGATGTCACAAAAAAAGAAAATTATAGACCAATATCACTGATGAACATAGATGCAAAAATCCTGAACAAAATACTAGCAAACAGAATCCAACAAACATTAAAAGGATTGTACACCATGATCAAGTGGGATTTATCCCAAGGATGCAAGGATTCTTCAATATATGCAAATCCATCAGTGTGATACCCCACATTAACAAATTAAGGAATAAAAACCATATGATCATCTCAATAGATGCAGAAAAAGCTTTTGACAAAATTCAACACCCATTTATCATAAAAACGCTGCAGAAAATGGACATAGAGGGAACCTACTTCAACATAATAAAGGCCATATATGACAAACCCACAGCAAGCATCATACTCAATGGTGAAAAACTGATAACATTTCCACTAAGATCAGGAAGAAGACAAGGATGTCCACTCTCGCCACTCTTATTCAACATAGTTTTGAAAGTCCTAGCCATGACAATCAGAGAAGAAAAAGGAATACAAATTGGAAAAGAAGAAGTAAAACTGTCACTCTTTGCGGATGACATGATACTATACATAGAAAACCCTATAGATGCCACCAGAAAACTACTAGAACTAATCAGTGAACTTGGTAAGGTTGCAGGATACAAAATTAATGCAGAGAAATCTCTTGCATTCCTATACACCAACAACGAAACATCAGAAAGAGAAATTAAGGAAACAATCCCATTTACCATTGCAACAAAAAGAATAAAATACCTAAGAATAAACCTACCTAAGGAGGTGAAATACATGTACTCAGAAAATACTTGTACTTTCTTTCTTTGAAAGAAATCAAAGATGACATAAACAGATGGAGAAATATACCATGTTCTTGGATTGGAAGAATCAATATTGTGAAAATGACTATACTACCCAAAGCAATCTACAGATTCAGTGCAATCCCTATCAAACTACTAATGGCATTCTTCACAGAATTAGAACAAAAAAAATTTACAATTTGTATGGAAACACAAGACCCCAAATAACCAAAGTGATCTTAAGGAAGAAAAACGGAGTTGGAGGATCAGGCTCCCCGACTTCAAACTATACCACAAAGCTACAGTAATCAAGACAGTATGATACTGGCACAAAAACAGAAATATAGATCCACAGTACAGGATAGAATGCCCAGAGATAAACCCACACACATATGGTCACCTAATTTACGACAAGGGAGGCAAGAACATACAATGGGGAAAGGACAGCCTCTTCAATAAGTGGTGCTGGGAAAACTGGACAGCTACATGTAAAAGAATGAAATTAGAACACTACCTAACACCATATACAAAAATAAACTCCAAATGGATTAAAGACCTAAATGTAAGACCAGACACTATAAAACTCTTAGAGGAAAACATAGGAAAAACACTCTTTGACGTAAACCACAGCAAGATCTTTTTTGACCCACATCAGGAGCAACGGAAGTAAAAAACAAAAACAAATGGGACTTAAAAGCTTTTGCACAGCAAAGGAAACCATAAACAAGACAAAAAGACAACCCTTAGAATGGGAGAAAATATTTGCAAATGAAAGAACAGACAAAGGATTAATCTCCAAAATATACAAACAGCTCATGGAACTCAATATCAAAATACAAATAACCCAATCCAAAAATGGGTGGAACACCTAAATAGACATTTCACCAAGGAAGACATACAGATGGCCAAGAGGTACATGAAAAGATGCTCAACATCATTAATTATTAGAGAAATGCAAATCAGAACTACAATGAGGTATCACCTCATGCCGGTCAGAGTGACTATTATCAAAAAATCTAGAAACAATAAATGCTGGAAAGGGTGTGGTGAAAAGGGAATCCTCCTGCACTGTTGGTGGGAATGTAAATTGATACAACCACTATGGAGAACAGTATGGAGTTTCCTTAAAACACTAAAAATAGAACTACCATATGACCCAGAAATCCCACTGCTGGGCATATACCCTGAGAAAACCATAATTCAAAAAGAGTCATGAACCACAATGTTCATTGCAGCACTGTTTACAATAACCAGGACATGGAAGCAACCTAAGTGTCCATCGACAGGTGAATGGATAAAGAAGATGTGGCACATATATACAATTCAATATTACTCAACCATAAAAAGGAAAGAAATTGAGTTATTTGTAGTGAGGTGGATGGACCTACAGTCTGTCATACAGAGTAAAGTAAGTCAGAAAGAGAAAAACAAATACTGTATTCTAACACACATATATGGAAACTTAAAAAAAATGGTACTGATGAACTTTGTTTTGGGGCAGGAATAAAGATGTAGACATAGAGAATGGACCTGAGGATATGGGGTGGGAGGGGGAATCTGGGGCAAAGTGACAGTAGCATGGACATATATACACTACCGAATGTAAAATAGTTAGCTCGTGGGAAGCAGCAGCATAGCACAGGGAGATCAGCTCCGTGCTTTACGATGACCTAGAGTTGTGGGATAGGGAGGATGGGAGGGAGGCTCAAGAGGGAGGGGATAAGGGGATATGTGTATGCATATGGCTGATTCACTTTGGTGTACAACAGAAACTAACAGTGCTGTGAAGCAATTATACTCCAATAAAGATCTATTAAAGAAAAAGAAATTAAAAACATGACAGCAAAGTTAAAAAAGTAAACAATACACAGTTTGGAAGACAGATTTGAGGAGTCTTCCAGAAAGAAAAGCACAAAGAAAGAAACCAGGAGAGGAAGGAAGGTCAACATCCAAGAATAGCTGTTCTGGAAGGCAACAACAGAGAAAGCAGGATGACAAAATAAGACAAATTTCCAGAGCTGAAAGACATGAGTAGCTAGATTGAAAGAGCCTATCTAGAACCCAGAAGAATGGATGAAAATAGAGTATACCATCATTAGGACCCTATGCCTAGTGAAAAAATTGTCCGAGTTTCCAGAGAGAAGAAGCAAGAAAATCGGGAAACAAGAATTAGAATGGCTGTGCACATTTCAGCAGAAACACTAGAAGCAAAAGGCAATGAAGCAATGCTTTCACACTTCTGAAAGAAACTTCTTTCTAAACTTCAATTCTGTATCTAGCCAAACTATCAAGAAAATGTCAATAATAATGACATTTTCAAGATATTCAAGGTCTCCAAAAACCTTCTCTTTCATATACTCTATGCAATTTTTTTTTTTCGCAGTACGCGGGCCTCTCACCGCTGTGGCCTCTCCCCTTGCGGAGCCCAGGCTCCAGATGCGCAGGCTCAGTGGCCATGGCTCACGGGCCCAGCCGCTCCGTGGCATGTGGGATCTTCCTGGACCGGGGCACGAACCCGTGTCCCCTGCATCGGCAGGCGGACTCTCAACCACTGCGCCACCAGGGAAGCCCTATGCACTTTTAAAAGAAGCTCTTGGAGAGCTTGTTCCAACAAAGGAAGAGTAAATGACATGGAATATAGGAAATAAGAGATTCAGCACAGGAATGGTATGAAGTGCAAGTCCCAGAGAGACACTGAAGGGAGAGCCCAGGATGAGAGACTTTGCAGTTGCAGAAGGATACTGGTCCTGATTGGAACAGTGTGACTTAAGAAAGCTGTCATCTAGGGCTTCCCTGGTGGCACAGTGGTTAAGAATCTGCCTGCCAATGCAGGCGACACGGGTTCGAGCCCTGGTCTGGGAAGATCCCACATGCCACGGAGCAACTAAGCCCGTGTACCACAACTACTGAGCCTGCGTGCCTAGAGCCCATGCTCTGCAACAAGAGAAGCCACCACCATGAAAAGCCCGCGCACCGCAACGAAGAGTAGCCCCCGCTCCCTGCAACTAGAGAAAGGCCACGTGCAGCAATGAAGACCCAACACAGCCAAAAATAAAAAATAAAAAACAAAAAATAAATTAATTAAACAAAAAAACCCAGCAAACCATTTAAAAAAAAAGAAAGCTGTCATCTAAATATAGTGAACACTGCTGAATGTTATACATGAAAATTGTTAAGAGAGTAAACCCTAAAAGTTCTCATCACAAGAAAAAATTTTTTCTGTTTCTTTAATTTTCTATCTAAATGAGATGATAGATGTTCACTAAACTTACTGTGATAATCCTTTCATGATTCATGTAAGTCAAATCATTATGCTGTACACCTTAAAACTATACAGTGATGTATGTCAATTGTATCTCAGTAATGCTGAAAGGAAAAAAAAGAATAAAATAAAAGAATTAAAAAAAGAATAAAAAGTCCATTAAAAAAATCACCAAGTGCCAGTATAGCATCTTTTTATCTGAGGACAGAATGCTGCAGTGAGCCTGACCCTAGTTCTCTTCTGTGCTCTCCTGTGCTTGCCTCCACGTGCTGATGAAGTTTCTGCTTCCTTCCCTTCATGCTGTTTGGTTTAGCTGTTCATTCTGCCTCATTGGAATATCCTGTTCCTACCTCTTGGTGGGAGGCTGTGTCAAACTATAAAACAAGAGAGGGAGGGAGGGAGGTGGAGAAAGAGAGAGAGAGAGAGAGAGAGAGAGAGAGAGAGAGAGAGAAAGTTCACTCATATTGCCACAGACATCCTGTACCCAGCTCACACTAGAACCTCCCAGATTGCCCATCTCTGGTAAGCCTTGTTTCCAGAGAGTTACTCATTGGATTTTCAACTGATGTGCCCAGAAGGAAGGAGAGAGGGAGGGATGGAAGGAAGGAAGGAAGGATGGAAGAAAGGAAGGAAATAAAGAAGAGGAAGGGAGGGAAGAGGAAGATTAGTGTTATATGGAACACAATTTTCAAACATTCTCTAATATAAATATTTGAATTTCATTCAAAAAATTTTTAATCACTTGCCTATATTTTTCATAACTGTAGACAAATGGGTCTTCACAATAGTATTTTAAATTTCTTGATTAAATACTAAGCTGGATAGTTCAGGTTATCAGACCCTCTGATAGCCATTTGTCACTTTCTTTTCTACCAGCATCTGAGTACCCTGCTTCTTTAGAGGGAATCCCACACCATGAATGTTAGTGGGAAGGAGAATGCCACAGATCCTGAGAGAAACTTAAAGGAACAAATATTTTCTCTCCCCATCCCCTAAAACCCCAGCTTATGTGTATAACCTAGACTTAGCATGTATCTCTAAAGGAGTGATACAGACTTAAAAGTAGTTATTAAATCACTCACACCACAGTGATGGTAGAGGGGGTGCTACAGTGGCAATATTCCTGTTTCCTCGTCTATTAAAACAGGAGTTATTGCAAGGATACAGTGAGAAAATACGTAGAAAGCTTGTAGGACACAGTAAACACTTAGGAAATTACTTGTTTTTCTGACTAAAATAAGAAAAGTATGTCCTCTCCATACCTTGCCCAAATCTAAGCTAGCCACAAGTCTTGTTGATGCTCTATGGTACTGTCTCTTAGATATCTAGCTCTGAGAATACATTTGTGTTGTTTTAAGCCACCTAGCTTGTGGTAATTTGTTATAGTTGCCCTAGGAAACAAATACAGTCCTCAAACATTTCCAGAATTCCCGCTACAGCCAGAAGCTTTGATTAGCGAGGGTGGTGGGGAAGAGAGGACCAAACAGGCACATAGAACAATGTTTTACCTTCTAGGAGATCACAGTCCAGCAGTTCCATTAGGAACCTTAGTGATTCCCCCATCCTATTCACACAGGTTTATCCACTTTTCAGAACAATCGAGGACAGATGACATCCATGGTGACATCTGTGGTTGCCCTTTCAATGAACGCAGTGATGGCAGGAAACAGTGTGGGGAGAGGAAATGATAATAAGTCTTTGGATTCAGGAAGCCATTGAGATCAGCCTCAGAGAACTGAGGATTATTGAAAATTTCAGTAATTTTCAATTACTGAAAGAACAACGATAATATTTAGGGTTCTGTTTGGAGTTATTTTGGAGTTCTTAGCAAAGATGAAGAGGACTGAAGAAATCAGATAGTAGAGGGTAAGAAAGTTCTGTCTGAAAAGCTGGGATTCAAGGGGAAAATGTGGGGCAGGGATCAACAGTTCCCTGAGGATCCACATCACTCTAGCATCACCCCTTCCCAGGTCCTCTCGTAAACAGTAAATTCCTACTGGGTTGGCTTGAATTAAGTTGTGATCATTTCCCCAGCTCTGATTTCATGTAAAGAGTTGAGCTGGTAATGAGAGAGGAGGGGACCCACAGTGGCTCTGCTTTTTGTGCTAATGAACTTACCCAGGCTGGTCTTGTCCTCTGAAGCCCAGTTCAGACTATTTCCTGTGTGGACTTTGGAGACCATGAAGAGAGAGGAAGGAGGAGGAAAGACAGTGGAAAGTCTGGGGTAGGAGAGAGCAGCAAGGAGAGGTAACACCGGAATGAGAAAATGGTTTGTACCCAAATGTTGGTGCTCGCACCTTGATCGGGCCTGACTTGAATGCTCCCCAGCCTAAATTTTGTAAGGTAACTATGAGCTGCTTCGATTTTAAAATCAGCTGCTCACTAATTGATAATTTAAGTTTAGCAGCACTTAATTGGAAGAGGTTTATATGTCTAATGGAAACAGCCTAATAGGCCGAATAGGAGGCAGCATGATACAGTAGAAGGCACAGAAGACCTGCATCAGGCGTATGCCTAGAGCAGTGTTTCTCAACTTTTTTTTCATTATCATCTCACTGAAGAGTCATTTAGACATGTTTTCCTAGTTGCCTCCCACATGAAATTTTATACCATCGATATCTTAGAAATTTGTTTATATACTACATGCACATCTGTGTTTATATACGGTTTAAATTTGTTTATAAACTGTTACAAGAAGCAGTTTGTCCCATCTGGGGCCAGTATTGCCCATTGATAATTTCTGCTTTAGATGAGAACTGACTTCAGGACCCAGGACTCCTCAGGAGTTGGGACAGAGGTCCCTGGGTACAAGCTGACAGACCTGGCCTTGAAATCTGCTTCTGCCACTTCCAGCTGTGCCTGCGAGCAAGTTACATAACTCATGTTGAGGTTTAGTTTCTTCATCTCTCTTATCTATATTGAGAGCAATTTAGGTGAAAAGGTAAAGAAAGTTTAAGTACTTTGCACATTGCTAGACACCTAGTCTGTGATCAAAGCAGACGTCTTTTCTGGCTCTTTGCCAGGCTGTTGTCCAGCCCCCTGCATCTACCGTCAATGAATGGGGTATATGACAGTGACGTCAGGGAGTTAGATAAATGTGAGCTGTTCATTTGCAGAGAGTTTTCCTCCTTGAGGCACTTTTTCATAATGAGCATGATGACCTTCTTCTCTAGAAGGGTTTGCTGGGCCTGGGCAGCCTGGATCTTTGGGGACCTTGCTTTTGCTTCCTCTCACCTGCCTGTTCATACCATGCAGAAGAGCGCTGCAGGCTGCTGCTGACTTCCCAATTCTCCGGACAGATGGAGCCAGAATGTAAGGGCCGCTCCAGGGAATTCAAAAAGCCAAATGAGAGAAATACATTAAGAAACAATAACAAAAAAGAAAAGTCATAAGCCTTCAAAGTGTTTAAAATGAAGGAGCAACACACAGATGAACTGTTGTGTAGAAGAAAATTTGTCTTCAGTTGTGGTTTCTAACCGTAAGATGGCTCCCTATTTAGGTAGCGAGAGAAGAAAAAAGAAAAGGAAAAAAATTATAGAGGAACTCTTCTAAGGAGATGAACGAAAGAGGAAAAATGCTTCCTTCACGCGTGCTGGTGGCACTCAGGACAAAGTTTAGAATAGGGTGGTCTGTTTCTAAATGAGGTTTTTGAAGATAATCAACTGTGAAATTTTAGGAGATGATGATGATGCATTTGCGTAGGCCAGGGCTTTTGCTTTTCTTTTCCCTACAGGACATCTGAATTTTTGCCATATTACAAGGTACTACAGACTAAGGCCTGGAAGGACTTGAAGGTAACAACTCCAGCTTTTTGACAAATTCTTTGAGAAATCTGAGGACCTCCCCTGCCCCTAAAGAGGTTATCGTTTACCCAAGGTCACACAGCTAGTGAGTAGCAGATGGACATACCTGGGTTTTCTGATTTCAGATCTGCTGGCCTTGTTGCTCCAAGTTAGCAGTTAGTAATGCCAGGGTGCAGAAAGAGCACAGAATGTGGTTACAACTGACTTGGATTGCAATCCTAGCTCTTCCCTTTATCAGCCATGTAGCTTTAGAAAAGCCATTTAATCAGCTTTTCTCAAACAACAGCACTGTGGAAGAGCAAGTTTCTGCTTGTTGTGAGGGGCAAGTGTGCCTGCACATAGTAGGTGCTCCATCAATGGGACCTCATCTCAAACTCCAAACCCAGGTGTCTTGGATCCCAGAGTATGGGCCCCTTTGCCCAAACCCTTGTGAAATGGGTCTAATCCTCTGTAACACATGAGATGCCAAGAAATCCTAAAGTCTCCATCAATTTTTATCATATGAAGTTTATACAGCATCATTCATTATAAGAAAAATACATATTAAAACAATAATACTGTCTCACTCTTCCTATTTGTTGACAAGTGTTTGGGGAAACAGGCACACTCATGGTTTGGAATATTAATTTGTATCACCTCTTTGGAGAATAATTTGACTATACATATCACAATTTAAAATGCACCTACTCTTTATTAACCTACCTGTTTCACTTTTACAGATACATTCATACACATCCAAGATGCGTATCATTGCAGCATTCTCTGCTACAGCAAAGTTTGCACAGGAACTAACTATACCTTTTAAAAAACATGATAACTTGTGGTGTGTCTGTACAATGAAATATTATGCAGCCATCAGGATGAACCAGCTCTACATATACTGTTATGGAACCATTTCTAAGATGTCCTGGTAAATGTAAAAGAAAGATACAGACTGATAAGTACAATATGATATGGCTTGTGATATATAGGATGTAGATACATTTATGCTTATATATGGAAAAGCTACCTGTGGAAGTATCGAGAAGAAATTCAGGGGAGGAAAATTGGGGAACTGATGGCCAAGGGTGAGAATGAGATTACCA